>NC_135910.1:14974530-15044530 GCF_964194155.1 Cetorhinus maximus | reverse complement strand
CCCTCTCTCTCTCTCTATCCCTCCCTCTCTCTCTCTCTATCCCTCCCTCTCTCTCTCTCTATCCCTCCCTCTCTCTCTCTCTATCCCTCCCCCTCTCTCTCTCTCTCTATCCCTCCCTCTCTCTCTCTCTCTCTCTATCCCTCTCTCTCTCTCTCTCTATCCCTCCCTCTCTCTCTCTCTCTATCCCTCCCTCTCTCTCTCTCTCTCTATCCCTCCCTCTCTCTCTCTGTGTCTCCTCCCCCGGTCCCAGTCTCTCCGCCTTGAACTTGCTCCTCTCTCTCTCTCTCTCTCACACATCGACTCGCAGCCCCGGAGCGGCCGATCGGGGTCCCGGACAGAGAGGAGGAGAGGGGGGGACAGGAGCTGGCTGCATCCCAGAGTGGGGGGGGTTTGTGTGTTGGGGGTGTGGGTGGGGGGTGGGGGGGTGACAGGAGGATTGGAGCGGCCAGTGGAGGTTCCCCCCCCGGCCCCCGGACCATGTCCCGCCGCAAACAAGGCAGCAAACCGCAGCACCGCAGCGAACTGAGCCGTGAGTATAGAGGCTGGGGAGAGAGAGGGGGGGGGGGAGGCGAGAGGAAGGGGCAAATTCAGGGGGTTAGGGGGGTCCAAACCGGGGCAGCCCGGGCGGAAAAGGTAGGGTTAAAAAACCTGAAGCCGGAACGAAAAGAAACCGGGCTCCCCGAGAGCGAGAGGAGGAAAATTGGGCGATAAACAGGCCCGGAGAGGTGCATTAACCCTTGCAGCCCCGCCACCTTGTTGGAGCCACAAGTGCAAGGGGCAGGTTGGAGACCACAAGAGTTTTGCATCTCCCCCACCTGGGGGCTTGGGTTTGATCTGTTGGGGGGGGGGCTTCTTTGGCCTGGCCCCCCACCCCCCCAACCTTTTTTTTTAATCCATTATCTGGGTGAGGGTTTAACCCCACTGAAAGGTGGAGGGGGTAAAAAGAGAGAGAGAGGGAGAGAGAGAGGGAGGGAGATCTGCAGCTTGCAAAGCACTCATTTTATTTGGAGCCCAGTTGGAGTGTGAAGGCAAGAGATGAGCTGTCCTTTATAGTCAGAATGAAATTTATACCAGGGCACCGAACTGTTGTTACTCATGTTACAAGCCAGACATGCCTGTTCAACACAAGGAGGAAGTCTTTGGAGGGGGGGTGGGTGGGGTGAGGGGGGTAGAACCCTCGCCCTCCTCTCCGCGGGTGGCTTTGTGTGGGGGTGGGGTGCCATCTACACAGCCTGGTCTGTGCCCGTCGCAGCCCTTTGGCTGTTAACTCTCGTCGTTCCAGCGCCTGCTGTCTTTTAAAAGGGTGTCACATCCTCGCGCGTTATCTCTCCCTCGCCCTGTCCCCAGATGGCCGGCCGGAGATTGGCAGCTCACCCGTGTGCCAACTTGAAAAGGGCCCTGCCCCCCACCCCCATCTCCTTGTGTCAGGGTGGCAACTGACCCAGGTCGGCCTCTTTCTGACCCCTCGTCCACCCTTGCCGCACAGGGGTCAAAATTCTGGGACTCCCCCCCCACCCCCCCACTAACAGCACTGTGGGTGTACCTACACCACATGGACTGCAGCGGTTCAAGAAGGCGGCTCACCACCACCTTCTCAAGGGGCAATTAGGGATGGACAATAAATGCTGACTTAGCCAGCGACATCCCATGAGAGAATAAATTTTTTTTAAAAACTTCCTTAGCTCCACCCTTGGTAACTGTGCCTTCAGCTGCCTGGGCCCCAAGCTCTTTAATTCTCTCCCCGACGCCCTCTGCCTTTCTTTAAGATGGTCCTTCAAAACCTTTGACCAAGCCTTTGGTCACCTGTCCTGATACCTGGACAACTTACATTTATCTAGCTGTCAGGGAATCTAGCAAGGTTCCTCGCAAGAGCAGTGTCAAAGAAACTTTGCCTCCAAAGCTGAGATATAGGGGCAGGTGGAAAGGAGGTGGGTTTTGACAAGCATCTTAAAGGACGGGAGGGAGGCCAGAAAGAGAGGAGTGCAGAGATCTCGGAGGGTTGCGAGGCTGGAGGGGGCTACAGCAATGGGGGGGTGTAATTTATGTGGCTGTGCGTCAAATTCAGTCTGATTTCGTGAGAACGCCTTAGGATGTCTCTTGAACTATGTTAAAGGCGCTATATAAATGCTAGTTGTTGTTGGTGTGACCTTCAAGGGTTGACAATGGAGCCCTGTGATCCATTTAATATTTTTGCACCCCTTATGACAGTAACAGAAAGGGTTACCAGTCCCTGCTGGGAGTTCCTAAGATTCTCAGCGGGGCTCGAGGTGGTGTCAATACAAGTTCGTAAGGCACCATGGCCCAATTGTGACACTCGACCTGCAAGATTACAATATCACAGGGTCAGCACTAAATTTCACCCCCCCCCACCCCCCAAGACATATTTCGCAGCCTTTTTATCGTAATTGAACTGGTTCTTCTGGGGTTGGGAGGGGTGGCACATTAGGATCGCAATGGCGGTGCACGGGGGAATGTTTACAGTGTGAACAAAAGAGCTGGGAAAATGGGGAATGCCTTTTGTTTCCTGGCTTCAAGGCTGCTCCCCCCCACCTCTCCTGGTCCGGCGTTGAGTGTGGGTGTCGGGGGGGCACAAGGCTTTTGGGAGGCGCTGGTCACTCAACATGCCCTGGTCAAGCACCTTAATAAACCTCTTACTCATCTGGTTCCTGTCCTGAGGGGGGGAGAGACATCTTAATTACGTTCTCTACCCCTGCTACTTTTGGTGCACAGGGAACCTCGTGTTGTTCAGTAAATGCACACCCAGCTCCTGTAAATTCAACAGCGGCAGCTGTGGTTCAGTGGGTAGCACTCTCACCTCTGACTGAGAAGGTGGTGGGTTCGATCCCCGCTCCAGTGGTCATGAGCACACAGTCCAGGTTGGCACTACCAGTGCCAGGACTTAGAGAGATTGCTGCACTGCTTGGGGGATGCCAGTCATCTCAGATGCGATGTTAAACTGAGGTCCTTTTTGCCCCCTCAGGTGGGTATAAAAGATCCCAGGGCCATTGTTTCGAGGGGAGTTCTCACTGATGCCCTGAGGCGGTGGGGGGGAACTCCTCAAATTAGTATTGTTGATGTAAAGGATCTGGTCATTATCTCGTTGCTGTTCATGGGAGCTTGCTGTGTGGAAATTGGCTGCCGTGTTTCCCAAATTATAACTGTGGCTGCACTTCAAAAGCGCTTTGGGACATCCATGAAAGAGGCGATAGAAATGTTCATGTTCTGCTTGGAGTGTGTAACCGGTGGAAAAGTTGCTTCATGCTACACACAAGATATGTTCAGTGAAGTAAGCAAGTGCAAGTTATTAAGCATCTAGGCTGTGACCAATCCAGTCAGCTTCATATAATAAGAGGACAGACTATGAGATCAGAGGGAGAGAGCTTACCCCAGGCTTTTCCTTGGAATCCCTTCACTGGCCTCTCTTCGCAGCCATTTTGGGCCTTGTTGTCTGTTGGTGTCGAAGGGGTGAATGTGATCAGGGCCTGGTTGGATAAGGCCTGAGAGTGGGGCCGTTGATTCAAGGCTTCGAACTACTAACATGAGGCCCACGGAGATGGGCATAGATGCCCTCCCGCCCCCAACTTTACCAGCAATAGCTTCAGCCACTCATCCACGGAACTTTTGATGGACACTACCCAGCATTGTCACTTGGATTTCAGTAAGGTCTGGTGGGGGGGTGTGGGCAGAGGGTCAGAATTTCGTATATCTTTAATCATGATGATACCCACCATTCCAGATTCTGTCATTCCTCCCACCCCACCCCACCCCACCCCACCCCTGAATTCCAAGTTGTGTCTGGGACGGGCAATTTGAGCTCCTTGAACTCTGTGTTTCGCCAGTTCTGGCCTCTTGAACATTCCCAATTTCCAACGCTCCGCTTTGGTGGCGTTTCCTTCATCCGCCTGGTCCCTAAGCTCCAGGAAGTCCCTCCCTAAACCTCCCCTTCCCCCCCCCCTTTGAGGACGTTCCTTAAAACCTACCTCACCTGCCCTAACCTCTCTGTATGTGGGCTCAGTGACAAATTTTGTCTGACAACACTTCAGTGGAGTGTCTTGGGATGTTGCATGTTAAAGGTGCTGGGTAAATAAGAATTGTTGTTGTTTTATGACCTTGGGGGTGTGTACAGACCTGTCCCTGGCGCTAGCAGGCTGGGGAGCATTTTGAGGGCAATGTGAATCGCTTGAAGAGGGTATCGCATCACCAGGAAATATTAGTTTAAAGCGTGGGGAACAATCTTAAATATTTATCAGTTTGTATACGCACAGTGACCGATTTTCCTAGTAGCTTGTAATTCTGCTGCATACAGCCTCGATTTTATTTCATTTAAAAAAAAATAATTCCTCCTCCTCCTCTAACCGCCCCATTTTAGACTCTGTGCCCTTCCCCCCCACCCCCACCTCCCCTGATCATTCCTACTCCCCCCCCTCCGATGCTAAACCTTGCCCAAACACGAAGGCAGGCAGATGTAGCTTGGGATTTATCCACTGGGACCTTCCGCAAGATTTGGCCTGAAGCAATTCACCTGACACCCTCCCTGTGTGGTGGAGCCCAGGCTCCAATCCCCAGTGATCCCAGACAAGGCCTCTCATGTTCCACTGTTTCGTAGGGAGCAAGAGGAGGCCCATGCAGCATCTCGAGCCAGACCCGCCATTACATGATCACAGCTGATCGACATAACTCCACCTTCCCGCACGACCATCCCTCGACTCCCTTAGTATCCAGAAAAAATCTATCGATTCCTGTCTTGAATATGCTCAACAACGGAGCAGAAATAGCTGTCTTGGGGTAGACAATTCCAAAGACTCACAACCCTCTGAGCGAAGACATTTCTCCTCGTCTCAGTCCAAAATGGCCGATCCCTTACCCTGAGACTGTAACCACCCCCGTGTCCTAGACTCTCCAGCCGGGGCGAATAGCCTCTCAGCAAAACCCTGTCGAGCCCAGTAAGAATCTTACACATTTCAATGTACTCTTTATGGCAGGAACCCAGGACTGTTATATCAAACATCTCAACATAAAGCTACTGTTCATAGAACCATACAGCACAGAAGGAGGCTATTCAGCCCATCCTGCCTGTGCCGGCCCTTTGAAAGAGCTATCCAAATAGTCCCACTCCCCACCCCCTCCTCTTTCCCAATAGCCCTCCAATTTTTTCCCTTTTTCAACTACTTATCCAATTCCCTTTCGAAAATTACGATTGAATCTGCTTCCATCGCCTTTTCAGGCAGCGCGTTTGAGATCACAACAACTCGCTGTGTTAAAAAAAAAAATTCCTCATCTCCCCTTCTGGTTCTCTTGCCGATTCTATCTTAAACCTGTGTCCTCTAGTTACTGACCTTCCTACTACTGGAAACAGTTTCTCCTTGTTTACTCTCTCAAAACCCTTCATGATTTTGAACACCTCTATTAAATCTCCTCTTAACCTTCTCTGGCTGTAAGCAGAACAATCCCAGCTTCTCCACACTAACTGGAGTCCCTTATCCCTTGAACCGTTCTCGTAAATCTCCTCAGTACCCTCTCCAAGGCCTTGACACACTTCCTAAGGTGCGGCGCCCAGAATTTAACGATGAGGCCCAACCAATGGCTTATAAAGTTTAAGTAGGGCTTCCTTGTTATTTTTGCACCCTATAAATCTCAGAACCCTGTGTGCATTTTTTAATAGCTTTCTCAACTTGTTTCACATTCAAACCTACTAATGGCCTGTACACAGTGAGAGTGTAATGGGCGTGTGTGAGGAGACTGTGGGCCATGAGCACGATTACCCCATGACTTCTTGCCTATACAGCATGTCGATGGTCCCTGTCTATAGTCAGCCTTGAAAAATGGTACATTTAACAGCTCCTTATCCCAGTGACCAATGGGATTGAACCTCAATATCTTAACTATCTGACACGATGACAGAATGGTTACAGCACTGAAGGGGAGACCATTCGGTCCGTTCTGTCTGGACTGTGCTCTCCAAATGAGCAATGCTCCTGGTGCCACTCATAGGAATGAGGGCTTAGGGGTAGGAGTAGGTCATTTGGCCCTCCGAGCCTGATTCGCCATTCGATACGATCGTGGCTGATCTGAAGGTGGGCTTAACTCCAATTTCCTGTCTGCACTTCCCTCCCCCCCCCATAATCCTTGACACCCTCATCCATCCTCCACTGTCCTCCGGGGAAGAGAACTCCACAGACCAACGATGCTCCGAAAGAAAGAAAACTTCTCCTCAACGCCACCTCAAAAGAGCGATTCCCCTCATCCTCAAACTGTGTCCCCGCCGCCTTCTCCCTGTAACCCAGCACATTCTTCCTGTTCAGATAATAATCTAATTCCTTTTTTGAAAGCCTCGATTGAACCTCCTCGACCGCACTCTCGGGCAGCGCGTTCCAGATCCTAACTGCTCGCTGCGTGAGAAAGTTTCTCCTCATGTCTCCATTGCTTCTTTTTAGCCAATTCCTTAAACCTCCCATTCTCCAACAATTTATTCCCTGTTGACTCTGTCCGGACCCCTCATGATTTTGAACGTTGAAAAGGGGAAGAGAAGTCTTGTTTGAGAAGGGGAGGGGAATTCTAGAGTAAGACAGGTGCGTAAGCTTGGCTCAGTAGCCAGCCTCGCTCCCGGACCGAAACATGGCCTGGCTGCACGGCCGGAGCGGGTAGCATGCTCTCCTCTGAGTCAGAAGGTTGTGGGTTCAAAGCCTCACTGTCTTTCCAAGGAGATGTTAAACTGCCCTTTCGAGCGGATGCAAAATCACAGCTACCATCCCGAAGAAAAGCAGAGAGGGGGGAGAGGTTCTTCCTGGGGCCAACATTTCTCTCTGAACCAACATCACTTTATAAAAAAAAAAATTAGCTGGCCATTTATCTCTTGTGGGATCTGCCTGTGCGCACATGGTCTGCCACATTTGCTAACTCAGTTTGTTGAAGGCCCTGTGGGACGCCCTAAGGATGGGAAGGATGCTATATAAATGCCAGTCGAACACGCCGACTGAGTTCTGACTCTCAGCTAAACCACTTGACTTGTCAAATAGTGACGAGCTCAAACCTCCCGAGTCTGTCTGTCAGTTTTGGAAAACACTGGTTGTAACTTTGGTCGGACTGTGAGCTCCTGTGTTGCGTGGCAGAGTGTGCTGTCCATTTGTGAGGGGGAGGAAATGTGCTTGAATCACCCCTTGCCACTCATTACCAGTCAGCCATGGTTCAGCGGGTAGCACGCTCGCCCCGGAGTCAGAAGGTTGAGAGTTCAAGTCCCGCTCGAGAGACTTGGGCAAAAAATCTAGGCTGACACCACCCCCAGTACTGAGAGAGTGCTGCACTGTCGGAGTTGCCATCTTTTAGATGAGACGCTAAACCTCACAGGAGGACGGAAAAGATCCCTTGGCACTATTTCACCGAAGAGCAGGCGGGTCAACTCTGGTGCCCTGGCCAATCTCTCGATCAGCATCACTGGAAGCAGATGATCTGGTCATTATCATAGTGTTGCTTGTCGGAGCTTGCTGTGCCCACATTGACCGCTGAATTTCCTGCCTTGTAACGGTGACCACACTTCAGAAGCACCCCACCGGTGCAAAGCACTCTGGGACGTCCTGAGATTGTGACCGGTGCTACAGAAATGCAAGGTCTTTCCCTCTCCTTTCTCAGGCGGAGCTGGGGGAACGTTGACGCTGAGACACCAGGTGGAGGGCTCAAGGCCGGGAGTTCAGGACACCGCCTGGGTTGGGAACTGGGGAGGGCGGAAGAGTTAAGCCAGGGAGGAAAAAGAACAAGCGACGCTGAACTTGGGTTTTAAAATAGGCCAGATTGTAGGGTTAAGTGAAGACGCCTTTAATGTCTCTGGGAAGAGATAATGCATTTATGGTGAAAGTGAACAAATACGAGGGAGAAAGGAATAGAAGGTTATGCTGGTCGGAGAGATGAGGGGTGGGAGGATGCTCCTGTGGAGCAGGAACAGCAGCATTGACTAGTTGGGCCGAATGGCCTGTTTCTGTACTGTACGTTCTAAGTGTGATGAGTTGCGATTCCAACAGTAACATGGATCCAGGAAAAGTGTCATGGAGTCAATAGGGCATAGAAAGAGGCCATTTGGCCCATCAAATCCATGCCTGATCTCTGTCAAGCAATCCTGTCAGTCCCATTCCCCTGCTCTACCCCCCCCGTAGCCCTGTAAGTTTATTTCCCTCAAGCACCCATCCAATCTTCATTGAAATCATTCATCATCCCTGCTATTACCACCCTCATGAGCAGCGAGTTCCAGGTCATTACCACTCGCTGCATTAAAAAAAATTCTTCCTCATCTTTCCCCTGTAGCTCTTACCCGAAACCTTAACCTATGACCCTTAGTCATTGTACCATGAGCTAATGGGAATAGCTTTGCTTTGTCTACCTTATCTAAGCCTGTCATCATCTTGTATACCTCTACCAGGTCTCCCCTCAGTCTCCAATTGCTCCAAGGAGAACAACCCCAGCTTCTCCAACCAAACCTTGTAGCTAAAATCCCTCATCCTTGGAACCGTTCTGGTAAATTTCCTCTGCACCCTCTCAAAGACCCTCATATCCTTCCTGAAGATTGGTGACTGGGGAACTGGACTCAGTACTGCAGTTGTCGCCTTACCAGAGCTTTTTAAAGGTTCAGCAGAACTTTCTTGTTTTCGGATGAACCTGGGGCACCTCACACCCCTCACCGCAGTATTGCGTGTCCCGAAATCCAAGACCCTGCTTAAGATCGGACGAGAGTTCGTCAGGAGCCTGAGTGATTGGAGGTGGCGGAGAGTCAAGGATTCGAGGCCTTGGGTGAGGCAAATTACTTCAACCCAAACACTGTGGGTTGCACAGCAAGACTTTTTGGAATCTGGAAGGGATGGGGAAGGGTTAATGTCCCGATGGAGACCCTCCCACACCACTGGGAAGGTCAGGGCTGAGCCATTGACCATAAAACAAAGAGAAGAGGGCGGGAAGAGGTCACTCTCAGCTAAACTGGGGGAAGGAAGGGACTCTGCCTCGTGAATGTTATTGTTGGGCACAGCAACAGGAGCAATCCCCTGCCTTGGGCTTAACATCCTAACGATTGTTGCCTTGTGCAAGTGCCTCCGTGTTGGTTTCAAATCCCTGATGGGCTTCACCCCTCCTTATCTCTGCATCCTCCTCCAGACCTACAACCCTCCGAGATCTCTACTCCTCCAATTCTGGCCTCGTGCGTCTCCCCAGTTTTAATCGCTCCGCCATTGGCGGCCGGGCCTTCAGCTGCCTGGGCCCCAAGCTCTGGAATTCCCTCCCTCAACCTCTCCGCCCCTCTCTTAAGGTGCTCCTTAAAACCTTGACCAAGCTTTTGGTAACCCTGTCCTAATAGCTCTCTAAGTGGACCACCGTCAATTATTTATTTATTTTTTGATAACGTTCCTCTAAGTCCCTTGGGGCATTTTGCTAAGTTAAAGGCGCTATGTAAATGCAAGTCATTGCTGTTGTTGACTCATCCTAGTTAGCACGAGGAAAGGCTGCAGCAGGACCCAGAACTTGGGAGAAGGAGTCCGGTAACCGGAAGTAAATGGAAGAATCTAGTATGCAAATGAAGGGGTAGGTTGTGGAGGATGCCAAGGGGTTGATTAATGATGCCTGAGGAGCGTCCAGGGGGAAGAGGTTGCTTCAGAAGATGATGTCCAAGTAGGGTAGGAGGTCAAAGGTGGGGAGTTTGGGATGAGAGTGGGAGGGGAGCTGGGAGGACATAGTGGAAGTCAAGAAAGATCGAACACAGATCCTTGGCATTCTTGAAAAAAAACATGTTGCTGGTGAGGATGGTGAAATTTCACCTCCAGCGTGGACTGACGGAAAGAAAGTCGGTATTTTCAAACTTCGGGTTAAGTGTCCGCTGTCGGTGCCCATTAGAAATTCAGGCCCAGGCTGATTGGATGATCATGTACCTCAACGCCGCTTGGGCCTCGCTGGGCTTGAGTCTGAATCTGTACCTTTAGGGTTGGCCTGAGCTTGGGGTTGAGCCCGCTAGGCCTGACTTGGGCTTGGGGGCCTGAATGTGTACCTGCGTACTTGGCTGTGAGCTTGGGGTTAAGCCTGCTAGGCCTGGCTTGGGCCTGGGACTGAGCCTGGGGCCTGATTGATAGCATGTAGCACAATAGCTGACATTGGCATTAAGAATAGCTCGAGTGAGTATAGGAAAAAATTGTGGTAACTGGTCACTGTGTTGCTGAAGCACATTGATCAAGCTGAGTAGTCAGGGGCTAGGAGTTATGGCCTTTGACAGTCCTGGGAGTGGTTACTACCTCAAATGGGAAAGAGCTCTATCCTCACTTTGGTCTCAGTGAGTAACACTCTTGCCTTCTAGTCAGAAGGTTCTGGGTTCAAGTCCTACTCTAGGGACTTGAGCACATATCTCAGGTTGACACTCCCAGTGCAGGATTGAGGGAGTGCTGCCTTGTGGGAGCTGCCGTCTTTCAGATGAGATGTCAAACCCACGGCCCCACCTGCCCTCTTGGCTGGATTTGGCCACTATTTCAAAGAAGAGTTCTCCTGGTGTCCTGGCCAAACATCTATGCCTCAACCAACAGTTTCTCTGGCCTTTATTAGATCATAAGAAATTGGAGCAGGAGTAGGCCATTCAGCCCATCATGCTTGTCCATTGAGATCGTGCCTTAATGCCACTCTCTTGCCTGCCCCCATAACCCTTGACTTCCTTGTCAATCAAAAATCTGTCTAACTCAGCCTTGAATATATTCAATGACCCAGCCTCCAGTGCCCTCTGGGGAAGAGAATTCCACAGAGTAATGACGCTCTGAGAGAAAAAATTCCTTCTCATCTACCCCTAAAACAGGGAGACCCTTTATCTTTAATCTTTGCCCCTTAGTTCTAGATTCCCCCATGAGGGGAAACATCCTCTCAGCATCTACCCTGTCAAGCCCCCGCTCAGAGTCTTATGTTTCAATAAGATCACCTCTGATTCTTCTAAACTCCAATGAGTATCGGCCCAACCTGCTCAACCTGTCCTCTTAAGACAAACCCCTTCATTCCAGGAATCAGCATAGTGAACCTTCACCGAACTGCTTGTTCCAAAGCACATATATCCTTCTGCGGGATCTTGCTGTGTGTAAATTGGCTACA
Organism: Cetorhinus maximus; assembly: GCF_964194155.1. Lineage (NCBI taxonomy): Eukaryota > Metazoa > Chordata > Chondrichthyes > Lamniformes > Cetorhinidae > Cetorhinus > Cetorhinus maximus. The sequence continues at coordinate 15,033,439 of NC_135910.1, read as the reverse complement.
AGTGACGACGCTTCAGAGGCGCTCAATTGGCTGTCAGGCGCTCTGGGGCGCTCTGAGCTGGTGAAAGGCGATATACAAATGCCAGGTCGTCTTTGTGATGGGTGCAGGAGGGAGAAATGGGGAGGACCAAGTAATAACGGGGAGAATTGTGCTTTTCCTTTTTTTTGCAGGTGAGGACGCGGAGTTGGTTGAGGTTTCGAGCCAGAAGGTTGCCATGGCGCCCCAGCCCGGCCTACGGAACCAGGACCTCCTGACCTGTGGGCAGTGCGGCCGCAATTTCCTGCTCAGCAACATCCTCGGCTTTATTGAGCACAAGAGAAGCCGCTGCCAGCGGCTTGTCCACCTGCGAGACTCACACGGGGACCCGCGCTCCCCACTCGCCGACCAACAGGCAGGGGTGGACCCTCTGGTGACCCGCGAGGGCAGGCACATAGCAAGCTTGTCAGAGATCGGCACGGAGGAGAGTACTGTGAGAGGTGAGTGGCTTTTTTGTCTACAACTAAATTGACGTGATGTTGTGTCTGCCGTCGGTTTTTTGAAGAAATTGCACGTGGTTTTTGTGTGACAGCCGTGGGCTCAGTTGGTAGCGCAGTCGCTCGCCTCCGAATTGCAAGGTTTCAGGTCCAAGCGCAGAAATCAAGGCTGACTCTTCAGTGCAGTATCGAGGGAGGTGCTGTACTGTCGAAGGTGCCATTTTTCGGATGAGAGGTTAAACCAGTGGAGCTGAGCCGCCTTCTTGAGCCGCTGCAGTCCCATGTGGTGTAGGTACACCCACCGTGCTGTTAGAGAGGGAGTTCCAGGATTTTGACTAGCGACAGTGAAGGAGCGGCTGATATATTTCCAAGTCAGGATAGTGTGTGACTTGGAGGGGAACTTGCACGTGGTGGTGTTCCCATCTATCTGCCATCCTTGTCCTTTTAGATGATAGAGGTCATGTGTTTGGAAGGTGCTGTCTAAGGAGCCTTGGTGAGTTGCTGCAGTGCATCTTGTAGATGGTACACACACTGCTGCTACTGTGCATAAGTGGTGGAGGGAGTGAATGTTTGAGGAGGTGGATGGGGTGCCAATGAAGCAGGCTGCTTTGTCCTGGATGGTGTCGAGCTTCTTGAGTGTTGTTGGAGCTGTACTCATCCAGGCAAGTGGGGAGTATTCCATCACACTCCTGACTTGTACCTTGGAGATGGTGGACAGGCTTTGGGGAGTCAGGAGGTGAGTTACTCACTGCAGGATTCCTAGCCTCTGACCTGCTCTTGTAGCCACAATATTTATATGGCCAGTCCAGTTCAGTTTCTGGTCAATGGTAACCCCCAGGATGTTAATTTTCCTGACTTCTCTGTATCCTGCACAACTCCCACCAATGGTTTCAGCAGATCAGTGAGTCTTAACACACCAGGAAGGCCCAATATACTCAGGGCAGCAGTGGGTAAGGTAAGGGAAGGTACTCTGGTTAATCTCAATTCACCCAGCAACAACAACAACTTGCATTTATATTGCGCCTTTAGCTCCCAAGGAGCTTCACAGGAGTAATGTTTGACATCGATCCACATATTAGGACAATGATCAAAAGCTTGGTCAAAGAGGCAGGTTTTAAAGGAGGAGAGAGGTAGGGAGGAAATTGCAGAGCTTGGGGCCCAGGCAGCTGAAGGCACGGCCGCCAATGGCAGAGCGATTAAAATGAGAGATGTGCTAGAAGCTAGGAATTGAGGAACTCAAGAGATCTTTGGAGTGTTGTAAGGCTGGAGGAAGTGACAGAGATAGGCAGGGCAGTGCGAGGCTATGGAGGGATTTGGAAACAAGGTTGAGAATGTTAAAATCAGGACGTTGCTTAATGGGCAGCCAATGTTGATCAGCGCACAGAGGAGTGATTGGGGAAAGGGATCTGGTGTAAGTTAGGACAGCGGCAGCAGAGTTTTGGATGAACTCAAGTTCAAGTGGGAGGCCAGCTAAGGGTGCATTAGAATAGTCAAGTCTAGAGGTAAAAAGGCACAGATAGGGATGAAGCAGCCGGTGAGGCCATTCAGTCCATCTTGCCTGTTATTACTATTTTGAAGGAGCTATCCATTCAGTCCTACTCTTTAGAGGAGGTCTCGTGGTGCAGTGGGTAGCATCCCTGCCCCTGAACCAGAAGCTCCAGGTTCGAGTCCCGCTCCAGGACTTGACGGCCAAGGAAGGTGGGTTCATAACGTGGTCGAACAGGTTGAGTGTCAACCTGCAAATCCTTCCAACACACGTCAATGGCAGGCAGTAAGAGCAGGAGAGATTCCTGGTCAGCCGGGTGATGGGAAGAAAGTTGGAGCCTCTACCATCACTATCCATAGCTCCAGACTGCAACATGCATGGAAAAGGGTATGTTGCCACAGCAACTCGGACACCCTGTAACACACACCACTCAATCGTTCCCCATGGCCCTGCAAATTTTTCCAATTCCCTTTTCAAAGTTACTAATGAATCTGCGTATTCCAGATCACAACAACTCACCGTCGGGGGTGGGGGTGAGGTGGGGGTGGGCGCAAAATATCTTCTTATCTCCCAGCTGGTTCTTTTGCCGAATATCTTCAATCTGTGCCCTCCAGTTACTGACGCTCCCATCGGTGGAAACTGTTTCTCCCTGTCTGCTCTACCAAAACCCTTCATAACTTTGAACACCTCCATCAAATCTCCCCTGAGATTTCTCTTTCCTAACGTGAACAATCCCAGTTTAGCCATTCAGCCCCTTAAGCCCATTTGGCCCCTTGATGAGATCATGGCTGATTTGTCTCTTAATCCCACTTTTCGTCCCTGGTTTTGCCCCCCCAAATAGCAAAAACCTACAGGAGCCCGGGTTTGTAATGATCTGTCATTAACTCCCAGCCTCGATAACCTTTTTAGGTGAGAGAGATCCAGATTCCCACTCCTCTTTGTGTGAGGAAGTGTTTCCTGACATCACCCTCTGAATGGCCTGGGCTCCTTTTAAGGTGATCCCACCTTGTCCTGGATTCTGTGCAACCCTGCCCCAACCCCCCTCGCCACCAGCACCAGAGGAAATAGTTTTGTCTCTCTCAACCCTATCAACTTCACATAGCTGATATCCCCGTTGTTCTTTACTTATCACTTATGCCCAATGTTACAGACCAACTTCCTGATGTTCTCTGGCCCCCCCAGGCTCCTCCAGGGCTGTTTTCTTACCTTAACCCCCAATCAGGCGGATTCCACTTTTTTTTTGTATTATTTGAGATTTCAGGACTTTGTTGGGACTGGAATGCCACACAACTCTTTATTTTTCAAGCAAAAACTGTTGTCAGGGAACCCAGTTGGGTGAGAATAGGACAGCAGCAATGCCATTGTCCCATCATTCAAACCTGGCCTTTTTTTTTTAATAGAGAAATTCTTGTCCTTGGTCTCAAATTCCTCCCTATCTCTGTAACCCTCCCACCCACGGCCCTGCGACGCCCTGAGATCTCCTACATTGCTGGCTTCCTGGCACATCTCAGCCATTGGTGGCCATGGCTACAGCTGCCTAAGCTCTGGAATTCCTGACTTAAACATCTCCTCCTTTTCCCCCTTGTTTTATTGGACATTGAGCCCTGATAAGGACATATTAAGGCAGGTGACCCCGAAAGCTTGGTCAAAGAGGTAGGTTTTAAAGGAGGCGAGGGAGAGACAGACAGAGACAGAGAGGTTTAGGGAGGGAATTCCAGAGCTTAGGGGCCCAGGCAGCTGAAGGCACGGCCGCTGATGGTGGAGCGATTAAAATTGGGATGTGCAAGAGCCTGGAATTGGATACATGGCTGCTAAGATGTGTGGGGAGGTTGTAACCCAACCCAATCCTCTCCATCCTTGACATGGACCACGCCACAGCCTTGTAGAGGTGCAGTGTGTCGTTGCATAGTGATCAGGAGCAGGAACCTTATCTGATTTTCTTACCCTACCTACCCCTGCCTGCACTGTGGGGTCAAATGTCACGATGCCCCTCCACTGACCCAGCATCTATATTTCCCTGGTAGCTACCACCCAGTTGCCCCAGGTGAAGGCAACAGACTCAAGCACAGGACAGGGACGGGGCCCGAGACCCTGGGGATTGTTCCCCCCCCACCCCCAACTCCCTCTCCTCCACGTCTCTGGGAGCACGGGATTCTGGCTGAGGCTGTCTCTGACACACACACACACACACACACACACAGCCCCCTCTCCATCCCGTGCGCAACACCGGACGCTGGCGGGCCTGTCTCGCGCACGGTCGATTGGCTCCCGCTCGTTGTCTGTTCAGAAACAAACAAAACAAACCACAGTGCGTAGCTTTAAAAAAAAAAAAGTCCCCTTGGCCTGAAGGAGGAAGTGAATATTCAAATTGTGCATCTGCAGCTCGATGAGCTTCTGCTTTTCTTGAGCGGCCGGGGCCCATTAAACCCCCACATTGGGCCTGCTGCCACTTCCTCAGGAGGAGGGCTGGGATTGCCATGGTTACGGGCACTGGGGTCCGCCAGTGACCGGGTTTGGGGGGGCCGGGCGGAGGGGGGTTGGGGGGTGGACTGAAGGAAGGGAGGGAGGGGGATAAAGGGGGCATTAGAATCATCGCTACGAAAAGCGTGAGAGCGAGACTTTGTGCCCTCGTGGCGTTCCTTTCTCTGTAGGCCCCAGACTCCGAGCCTCTGCAGGGCCCAGCAGCAGCGCGCCAGGAGAATGCCCAGCGCCCGGTTATCTTGTGGCTGCCTCTCACCTGCGCCGCAAACCTGTTCAAACCGGTATTTGGCAGCCACGCCTTTAACCTTAGGGTTCCTGGAGCAGAGCCAGGACAGTCAGACAGATAATCTAAACATGTTTATAAGAGGAAGCTGTTGGCTAAGGGAGGGCAATTGTGCTGGTGACTGCAACGCCAGCACAGGGCAGGACTCTACGTGCCTATCTCGCCCTCCCGAGCTGCAAAGACACCTCCCACATGCTGTTCCCCATCGTGTTAAAATCAACATTTGTTCCACTGTCTCTGTCTCTTTCACAAGGGCCTCTGGGATCCCTCACCCTCCCTTCAGCTGACGGACTAGCAGACTTGGGAACGGTGCCAACCTCTGAGTCACAAGGTCACGGGTTCAGGCCCCAACTCCAAAGACTTATCAGCCTGATACGCTTTCAGTGCCAGCAGTGAGGGAGTGTGCCATCTTTTGGTGAGGCATTAACCTCTGCCCTCTCAGGTGGAGGTAAAAGGTCCCCACCCGAAGAAGAGCTGGAGAGGTCTCCCCCCGTGCCCTAGGCCAACATTTGTCCCTCAAGCAACGCCTAAAAAAAAATGACGGGATTATCTGGTCATTATTGCTTCGTTGTCGTGGGAGCTTGCTGTGCGCAGTGGTCTGCTGTGTTTCTGACATGGCAACTGCACTTCAATAAAACACCTCATCAACTATCAGGCACTTTGGGGAATCCTGAGGTTGTGAAAGACGCGATAGAAATGCAAGTCTTCCTTTTTTTTCAACCCAAGTTTCACACCATTTTACCACTTTCCATTTCCCTCGTTGGCTCCGGCGCTAACCTTTCACCCGGGTTTCTCAATTAATCAAAAAGGGCAAACTTCGGGAACCTGTGGTCTGAATTGACCTGCCGCTTCCCCCTCTAGTACCTGGGTGAGATCGCTGGGTTCCCATCCTAGTGATCTGAGGCTCCGTCACAGTTTTTAAGGGACATTTTTAAGGTTTGGTAGATCCCTCCACAAACCCCTTTCGCCCCCCTCTACCTCTCTCTCCTCCTTCAAGACTCGCCTTAAAAGTCCACCAAACCTTTGATCACCTCTCCTCCTTTGGCCTGGCATCAACTTTTGGTTCACTTGTGCTCCTGTGAAACTAAGTTAGAGGCGCCATAAGTTGTTGTTGAAGCATTGAGTTCCTCGGGTTGGTTTCCACTTGTGTCATGAGGGGGCAAGGGAAGGCGTATAATTCTACACTAACTGCCAGGTTAGTTGACCGGGGATGGAGGGGGGTGGGGGCGTGTGGTGTTGGGGGGGCGACAGGGTGACGCCTTAAAGGTAACCCATCATCAATGACAGAAGCAACGTTAATAATAGCATGGACTGAATGGGCCGAATGGCCTCCTGTGCTGTATTGGCTCCATGAATAAGGGTTAGGGCACTGATCTATTGGCTATGGACACTTCTGCTGAAACTGACTCTAAATCTTTGTGTAACATTGAGTCAGGTTTGTGGGGTCAGGCATGAGCACAATGGGCTGAATGGCCTCAGAATCACAGAGTGCAGAAGAGGCCCTTCAGCCCATCGAGTCGGCACCGACACGTGAGAAACACCTGACCTACCTACCTAATCCTATTTACCAGCACTTGGCCCATAGCCTTGAATGTTTTGAGGTGCCAAGTGCTCATCCAGGTACTTTTTAAAGGATGTGAGGCAACCCGCCTCCACCACCCTCCCAGGCAGCGCATTCCAGACCGTCACCACCCTCTGGGTAAAAATGTTTTTCCTCACATCCCCCCTAAACCTCCTGCCCCTCACCTTGAACTTATGCCCCCTTGTGACTGACCCTTCAACTAAGGGGAACAGCTGCTCCCTATCCACCCTGTCCATGCCCCTCACAATCTTGTACACCTCGATCAGGTCACCCCTCAGTCTCCTCTGCTCCAACGAAAACAACCTTCTGTGCTATAACCATTCCATGATTCTATAAGTCCTACTCCAAGACTTGAGCACAAAAGTCTAGGCTGCCGGTCTGAGTGCAGCACTCAGGATGTGCCACGTTGACAGAGCTGCTGTCTTTCAGATGAGACGTTCAACCGAGGCCTCGCCTGCCCTTTCGTGTGGACGTAAAAGACCCCAGGGCCCTATTTTGAAGAAGAATAGGGGAGATTCTCCACAGTATCCTGGTCAATATTTAACCCGCAATTAACATCTCACGAAGAAAAAAAACAGATTATCCAGTTACTATCAAGTTGCTGGTTGTGGGATCTTGCTGTGCGCCGGGTTTCTTACATTACAACAGTGAGAACAGTTCAAGAAGGAGTTCGTTGACTGAAAAATGCGTTGGGACGTCCAGTGGTTGTGAAAGGCACTATATAGATGCAATTCTTTTCTTCTTCCAATTAAAAAATACGGAATTACCACCCAAGCCATGCAGATTAACAGCACCCCATATGGCAGAGCCTCACAGACTATAACAATGCAATCTGCAGCCCGCACATCTGTGCTGACCTCACCTAGTCCCGGGGACGATAACAGGTCAAGTAGGGTTGGTAACGTTTTCCTCCAAAGTGATTGAGTTTGGACACCCTGTGATGGCTCCCTTGGCCAAATGTCCTGCTCAAGAATAGCCATTCGGGGGGGGCGGGGAGGCGCTTGAGTGTGACCAGCTCCTTGGAATGGGAACCCGGCCCATCGGAAAGAGGAAAAAGGTCTTTACTCTGCATTTCACTGCCGTCTTGAGTTACACGCCATGGTGGTTGCCCTTGGTTACCGGCCTAGCTGTAATCTCTCCCGACACAGGCCTGGAGCAACATCACAGCGCAATCTGAAGCACTCAGTCAAGCTTTTGTTAATTTGCATATTAACATATGTCTCCAAATCCCTGAGGTGTTGTCTGTTCATTAATATTCTTCCCTGCTCCGAATCCTGGGACATTTCCCTGTGGAGTCCCCTGTTCATCTCTCAAATTAACATTCGCGGGTGTGGGATGGGGAGGTGAGGGGGGGTGGGGGGGGTGGGGAGAGAGAGCGAATTTGCATTTTTTAATTAGTCTGGATAATTATTTGCTGAATATTCATTCGAGCGACTGCCTCCGGAATCATCTCATCCAGGACTCGGAGAAAATATCCTTACCCCTGGAAGCCCTCAACGCATCACGGGATTAGTAAGATGCACCTGTGTCAGGTCCGGTGAGACTGACTGCAAAAAAAAAACAAAAGGAAAATGATTAACCCTCGAACCGTGACAGGGTATTTTTCTTTTCTGATGAGCGGGGGTATCGGCTACTAGGAGCTTTCACAACCGAGCCTGATGTCTCCACCCCAGCCCCTACCACTTCCCCGTCAAGGTCCACTATTGCAACAGATCCCACAAGGGCCAACCGGAACACGGACCCTGGTTGAATATTCCTTTTGTTCCTCCCCCACCCTTGGCCTGCTGCTCCTTTCCATCCGCAGCTGATGTTTTGAAAGAGAGAATGACTTGCATTCAGATAGCCACCCTCCACAACCTCTGACTGTCCCAGAGCGCTGGTCCGCCCTTTAAGTGCTCCTTTTGAAGTCTAGGGGCTGTAATGTGGAAAACACAGCAGCCAATTTGCGCACGGCAAGACCCCACAAGCAGCGCTGAGATAATGATCCCGGGTAACCTGCTCTTTGCGACGGTGACTGAGGTGTAAACGTTGGTAAAGGCGCCAGGGAGAGCTCCCCTGCAAGAGGACGGACACGAGATCCTTTACGCCCACCTGAGCAGGCAGAAGGGGCCTCGATTTAACATCTCATCTGAGGGAACGGCACCTCCAACAATGTAGCCCTCCCTCAGTATTGTACTGGGAGTGTCGGCCTGGTTTTTTTTGTTGTGCCTGAGCCTCTGGAGTGGGGCTTGAACCCACAACCTTCTGACTCAGAGGTACCAAGCTGCTGCATTTGTACTTCTGAAGCGTAGTGGCTGTCGAGCATAAACTCCGGCGCCATAGGATGGTTACAGCAGAAGAAGGAGACCATTATGCCAGCCGCCTTATGTCAATGGGCTGAATGGCCTGTTCTGTGCTGTAACTTCTACACTGGAAAGTTCATTTGGGTTCAGAGGTCAGTGGAGAAGAGGGGCCCTCAGCTCCTTCCACTGTAGACACGAACCTGGGAATCAACAACCAAACAATCGTGACAAAAATGTGACGGGCAGAGGTTAGACGTCTCAGCCAGGAAGTGGGTACAGATGTAATATATTAATAGATGTATCAAATACGATACCAAACAGCAAACACCGCTAGCAACGCTGTCACCGTCAACAACTTGCATTGGTGCAGCTTCTCAAATGTAATAAAATCTCTTGGGACAATTCACAGGCATCAGGTCAAAGTAAATGCGACACAAGAGCCATCAACCGGGGATATTAGAGGGCTTGTGACCAAAGGGCTGGTGAAAAGGTTTTAAGGAGTGTCTTAAAGTGGGGGAGAGAGAGAGAGAGAGAGGCAGAGAGGCCTAGGTAGGGAATTCCAGAGCTTTGGGCCCAGTTAGCTGAAGGCACAGCTGCCAAAGGTCAAGATCAGAAGGTCGGATTGGAGGAGCGCAGAGATCTCTGAGAGAGGGTTGAAGGAGTTTACGGAGATAGAGAGTGGGGGGTGGGGGGTGGTTGAGACCTTGGTGGAATTTGAAAACAAGGATAAGAATTTGAACTCTGAGGAGTTGCACAACCTGGAGCTGATGTAGGTCAGCGAGTGTGGGGATGATGGGCGAGTTAGCCTGATGTTTCCTGACAGTTGTTCCTGAATTGTGTCTGCGGCGCTGTGTGGCTAGGTTTGTAATGACCGCTATTTCTTTCTTTTCCCCCCCACCCCCTCTCCACCCCCACCCCTACCTCAGATGAGTTGGAGCCGGCTTATTACATCTGCACCTCGTGCGAAGAGCCCTTCTCCAGTGCCAGGGTCCTGCTGCGCCACGCCCAGTACAACCACGGCCTCCACATCTACTTGGAACTGGATGACTCGGAGAGGATGGGCGTCTCGCCTTCGCCCGGCGCTGACCAGCCTCCGGCCGCCGCCGCCGCCGGCCCCTTCGAGGGCCCTCAGTGCCCCGAGCCCCGGTTCCGCGGCCTCTCCCCCGCCAGCTCCTTGCTGTTCACCCCCTCCCTCCGCTGCCCGCCGGACTACAGCGACAGCGGCTCCGAGGAGGCCAGCAACCCGCCCGCCGTCGGCCCCCCCGCGGAGCAGGCCTTCCCCCGCCAGCCGCCGGGCAAGGAGATGGACTTCTCCCGGCGGCTGCGGAGGCTGGCGGGCGGGGTCGGGGCCGGCGCCCGGCCCCCCTTCCCCCCAGGCCCCTCCCCGCCCCCACCCCCCGCCGCCGGATCCTCCAGGCCCCACGGGCGCAGCAAGGAGTGCGAGTTCTGCGGCAAGAGCTTCAAGTTCCCCAGCAACCTGGTGGTGCACCGGCGCAGCCACACGGGGGAGAAGCCCTACCGCTGCCCCTTCTGCGACCACGCCTGCAGCCAGTCCAGCAAGCTGAAGCGCCACATGAAGACCCACCTCAACCACGCCGGTGTCTTCAATGGCTGGGCCAGCCCGCCGCCCGAGGGGGCTGTCAAGGAGGAGAGCTACCGGCACCGGGCCTACCCGGCGCTCGGCCAGGAGAACGGCGAGGACGCGGACGCGGACGGACACGCCAGGCCCCAGAGCCGCGGCTATTCGGCTCTCAGCGTCGGCGCGCTGCTCGCCGGGCAGGACGACCTGGACTTGAAGGTGAGCCGCGACGGGTTATTTTACACGGCCCCCCCACCCCACCCTCCATGCTGCCAAAGGAGGCCGTTCAGCCCATCCTGCCTGTGCCGGCCCCTCCCCCTGCAGAATTGTCCTTTTTCAAGCCTTTACCCAATTCCTTCTTGAAAGTTAATGTTGAATCTGCTTCCGCCAACCTTCCAGTTCGCTGCGTAAAAAAAAAAATTCCTCTCTGGGTTTCTTATTTATTCATTCACGGGATGTGGGCGTCGCTGGCTGGGCCAGCATTTGTTGCCCGTCCCCAATTGCCCCTTGAGAAGGTGGTGGGTGAGCCGCCTTCTTGAGCCGCTGCAGTCCCTGTGGTGTAGGTACACCCACAGCGCTGTTAGGGAGGGAGTTCCAGGATTTTGGCCCAGTGACAGCGAAGGAACGGCTGATATGTTTCCAAGTCTGGGTCGTGAGTGGCCTGGAGGGGAACTTGCAGGTGGTGGTGTTCCCATGTGTCTGCTGCCTTTGTGGTAGAGGTTGTGGGTTTGGAAGGTGCTGTCAAAGGAACCTTGGCGAGTTCCTGCAGTGCATCTTGTAGATAGTACACACACTGCTGCTACTGTGCGTCAACTGTGGAGGGAGTGAATGTTTAAGGTGGTGGGTGGGGTGCCAGTTAAGGAGATTGCTTTGTCCTGGATGGTGTCAATATTCTTGAGTGCTGTGGGAGCTGCATTCATCCAGGCAAGTGGGGAGTAATCCATCACACTCCTGACTTGTGCCTTGTAGATGGTGGACAGGCTTTGGGGAGTCCGGAGGTGAGTCACTCACCGCAGAATTCCCAGCCTCTGACCTGCTCTTGTAGCCACATACGGCTGGTGTAGTTGGTTCATTTCCTAAAGAACATTAGTGAACCGCATTGGGTTTTTTTTTACAACAATTGACAATGGTTTCATGGTCACCATTATGTAGACTAGCTTTTAATTTCAGATTTTAAAAAAATTATTAATTGAATTCAAATTCCATAGCTGCTGTGGTTCGAACACATGTCCCCAGAATATTAGCCTGAGCCTCTGGATTAATAGCCCAGTGACATTACCACTACGCCATCAACTACCCCCCTGGTTTTTTTGCCAATTATCTTCAATCTGTGTCCCTCTGGGTCACTCCTGCCATTGGAAACAGTTTCTCCTTATTTACTCCATGAAAACCCTCCATGGTTTTGAACTCCTCCATTGAATCTCCTCTTAATCTTCCCTGCTCTAAGGAGAACAATCCCAGCTTCTCCAGTCTCTCCACATTAACTGAAGTCCTTTCACCCCTGGTCTAGTAATTCTCCTCTGCACCCTCTCCAACAGTGCGGGGCCCAGAACTGGACACAGTCCTCCAGCTGGGGTCTGAGTAGCGTTCTGTAAAACTTCTTAGATTTATATCCTGTGTCTCTATTGTGTGATGATTGGACCAAATTAGTTAGTGTTGAGCCAGCAATGTTCATGGCTGTCAGCCGTGGCTCAGTGGGTAGCACTGCCAGCGACTTGAGTACAAAATCTAGGCTGATATTCCCAGTGTGGTACTGAGAGAATGCAACATTGTCAGAGGTGCCGCCTCCCAGATGAGATGCTAAATTAAGGCTCTGTCTGCCTCTAGGGTGAACGTAAATGACTTCTACTTTGAAGGAGAGAAGGGAAATTCCCTCCGGGGTGTTATGGCCAATGTTTATCCCTCAGCCAACATCACAAAACAGATATAAAAGCAAAGAACAGCGGATGGTGGAAATCCCAAACAAAAACAGAAACAGAAATACCTGGAAAAACTCAGCAGGTCTGGCAGCATCGCCCCACCCGCTCTCAAGCCCACATGACCGTCCTTGGCTGCTGCATTGTTCCAGTGAAGCTCAACGCAAACTGGAGGAACAGCACCTCATCTTCCGACTAGGCACTTTACAGCCTTCCGGACTGAATATTGAGTTCAACAATTTTAGATCATGAACTCCCTCCTCCATCCCCACCCCCTTTCCGTTTCTTCCCCCTCCTTTTTGTTTTTTCCAATAATTTATATAGATTTTTCTTTTCCCACCTATTTCCATTGTTTTTAAATGTATTTCCACCCATTGTTTATCTCTACTTTTCAGCCTTTTTAATATTCCTTCACCCCACCCCCACTAGGGCTATCTGTACCTTGTTTGTCCTGCTTTCTACTCTTAATTAGCACATTCCTTTTAGATAATATCACCACCTTCAACACCTCTTTGTCCTTTTGTCTGTGACATCTTTTGGTTATCTCCACCTATTACTGGCTTCTTGTCCCAACAACAACCCCCTCCCCTTAAACCAGCTTATATTTCACCCCTTTCCTATTTTTACTTAGTTCTGTTGAAGGGTCATGAGGACTCGAAACGTCAACTGTGTTCTTCTCCGCCGATGCTGCCAGACCTGCTGAGTTTTTCCAGGTATTTCTGTTTCACAAAACAGATTACTTGGTCATTGCCACTGTTTGTGGGAGCTTGCTGTGCACAAATTGGCTGCTGCATTTCCTACATTACAACAGTGACCACACTTCAGAATTTGCTTTGGGATGCCCTGCGATTACGCAGTGTGACCTGGAATGCGCTGCCTGAGAGTGTGGTGGTGGAGGCAGATTCAATGACGAATTTCAAAAGCACATCAAGTAATTTATCTGAAGATTAAAAAAACTCGCAGGGCTGCAGGAGTAGCCGAGTTGCTCTTGCAAAGAGCTGGCACGGGCACAATGGGCTGAATGGCCTCTTCCTGTGCTGTAACTATTCCTATCTGGATGAAAAAAAATCAGCCAGAGTCCCCCCCATTCCTGATGGCTGCCCATCTACGTGTGTCCGACCTGGGGTGAAGACAGACTCGAGCTACTGACCCGTCCTAACTCGGGTCATGTGTAAAGTTGATAGTGTGGCGACGGTACTGAACCTGCAACCCAAAGGTCGTGAGTTCAAACCCGAAATCGTGGCCGGGTCGCGCAAGCGAATTCACTAAATCCGGCCGCTTGTGGGCCGGAATCAGAAGGAGCTGACCACACAAGTTGCCGGGAAAAAATCCCAACTGACTCATCAACCAGGCCCCTTGTCTGGTCCACTTCTTATTCAAATCCACGGTACTCGGTCCGCAACTCTGGTTGGGTGCATTTGGGGAGCTGTCGTCACATGATCAACCGCCCTCCTCACGCCATTGGTCCAACGCTTCCATCGTTGCCGCGTCCCCTTCTCCCTACGGCCAATCGGAATGCGAATGGGCTGTTCATTACCTGATTGGATGGCTCCTCACTGTCAATCAAACACCCCTCCCCCCCACCCCGTCTTTCTCCCTCCACATTTGATGCTTAATGCTTTAATTTTAATTTAATTTCTGGTCTATCCTATTAATAAGGAAAATTTGAGAGAAAAAAAAGCAGTTTTTTAAATGCTCCTCCAAATTTTCTTCCAGGGATTGGCTCATTGCCAGATCCTGGTGATTAATCATCAACTCCAGGTCAATCTTGGTGAGTTGGCAACCCTATGTGGGGTTCCTAACGCCCTCCCAAGTGGCCTAGAAAGTCAGTGGAGCGAATAATCAGGGCAGATAGAAGGGATGTGGGATAAGAGATGGAGCTTTGCCTATGCTGCCGAGAGTACACATGAAAAAAACATATACTTGAGGGATGGTCACTGGTCTGTGGAACCCATACACCCAGGAACTGCCAGACAGCATGGCAGCAGTTGCAAGATCGCAAGAAATAGGAGCAGAAGTAGGCCATTCGGCCCATCGAATTTGCTCTGCCGTGTCATAAGATCACGGCTGACTTGATTGTGGCCTCACCTCCACTTTCCTCTCTGCACCCTCCCCCCACCACCACCATAACACTTCACTCCCTTGTCGATCAAAAACCTGCCTAGCTCAACCTTGGATATATTCAGTGACCCCCCTCCCGCCCCAGCCTCCACTGCTCTCTGGGGGAGAGAATTCCAGTGACACTCTGAGAGAAGAAATTCCTCATCATGTCAGTCTTAAATGGGAGACTTGTGCCCCCTCGTTGTTCCCCTTATCTTTAAACTGTGCCCCCTCCCCTCCCCAACGAGAGGAAACATCCCCTCAGCATCTACCCTGTCAAGCCCCCTCAGAATCCACGAGTGATCTTATATGTTTCAATAAGATCACGTCTCATTCAGTGTATATATTTGTGAATAGCGTAGGTGCATTTAATATCTCAATAAACACACGAGAGAGAAAGACATTTCTTCACTCAGAGGGTTGTGACTCTTTGGAATTCTCTAACCCAGAGGGTTGTGGATGCGGTGTTGTTGAGTAGGTTCAAGACTTTGAGATACTCAGGGAATTAGGGGATTTGGGAATAGTGCGGTAGGTGGAGCTGAGGTTGATGATCAGTTGACTGGCAGAGCAGGGTTGAAGGGCTGAATGGCCTACTTCAGCTCCTATCTCACATGAAGTGTGTTGATGTCCAAAAGGACATGGGTGCCCTTGTTCATAAGACACTGAAAGCCAACTTGCAGGTGCAACAGGCAATAAGGGAGGCAAATGGTATGTTAGCCTTTATTGAAAGGGGATTTGAGTACAGGAGTAAGGAAGTCTTGATGCATTTATATAGAGCCTTGGTGAGACCACACCTGGAGTATTGTCCTGGATGGTGTCAAGCTTCTCCAACAACACTCAAGAAGCTTGATTGGCACCCCATCCACAAACATTCACTCCCTCCACCACCAACGCACAGTAGCAGCAGTGTGTGTACCATCTACAAGATGCACTGCAGGAATTTGCCAAGGCTCCTTAGACAGCACCTTCCAAACCCATGACCACTACCATCTAGCAGGTCAAGGGCAGCAGATAGATGGGAACACCACCACCTGGAAGTTCCCCTCCAAGCTACTCACCATCCTGATTTGGAAATATATCGCCGTTCCTTCACTGTCACTGGGACAAAATCCTGGAATTAACAGCACTGTGAGTGTACCTACACCACATTGGACTGCAGTGGTTCAAGAGGCCGGTTAACCACCACCTTCTCAAGGGCAATTAGGGATGGGCAACAAATGCTGGCCCAGCCAGCGAAGCTCACATGAATTTTTTTTTAAATTGTGTACAGTTTTGGTCTCCTTACTTAAGGATGGATGTATTGACCATAGAGGGAGTGCAACAAAGGTTCACCAGGCTGGTCCCTAGGATGGTGGGATTGTTCAATGCAGAGAGATTGAGGAGACTGGGTCTGTATTCTCCAGAGTTTAGAAGAATGAGAGGTGATCTCAACCCTTACAGGGCTCGACAGGGTAGATGCAGGAAGGATGTTTCCCCTGGTTGGGTGTGTCTAGAACCAGGGGACACAGTCTTAGAATAAACGGCAGGCCATTTAGGACTGAGATGAGGAGGAATTTCTTCACTCAGAGGGTTATGAACCTTTGGAATTCTCTACCCCAGAGGGCTGTGGAGACTCAGTCGCTCAAAGCAGAGGTCGATAGGTTTCTAGATACCAGTGACATCAAAGGTCAAGGGGATAGTGTGGGAAGATGGTGTTGAGGTAGAAGATGAGCCATGATCTAGTCAAATGGCGGAACAGGCTTGAGGGAGCTAATGGCCTGTTCCTGCTCCTATGTTGCTATGACTAGGATATGTAGATCAGGTGAGATGGAGTGGAGCGGGAGGTGGCTCGTGTGGAGTATTTGGACCAGTTGGGTTGACAGTCTTGTGACTGTGTTGTAGATACAGTGTAAGATGAGAGATCCCTGGTCTCTGCGTGACAGCGATTAGAACAGTCTCATCTTCAAGGTAACTGTGGGAGGAGGGACATAGACACAGACGTAGACCTGATGGGCCGGAAGAGCCTGTTTGCTGAGCTGTCGAATTCGCCATAAATCTAATGTAAATTTTATATGCCGACAGATTAAAGTCCTGAAGGAGGAACCAGAGTCGGGTGAGGATCTGCAGCCAGGGGATCTCAAGGGGCAGTCGGACTGCGAGGGGAATGAGGCCCTGTCTGAATCTGAACGCTTCAACACGGAAGGGGATGTCGACTTTGCCAACGGTGAAACCGAGCCTGCCAGGGTCTCACCGCCGCCGCCGGGCCTCGCCAATGGCTTTGGCTTCCACTCCAAGCGGCTCCTCGGGCCTCCGGCAGGCCCCAGCCTCCTGCGGGCGCCCCTCAAGCCGGTCAAGGCCGAGAAGGACCTCCTGTCGGAGGACGGCCGGAACTTCTACTCCCGGTGGCTGGCCGACTGCGCGGCCTCCCGCCAGCCGCCAAGAGGGCACCCCTCCTCCGCCGCCCGGGCCTCCCCCTCCTCCGAGAACTCCGGCGAGCACGCCGGCTCCTGCTCCTCCAGCCCGCCCCGGGACGCCTCGGCGGACAGCGGCACAGCCAGCGGGCACAGCACGCCGAAGCGGGTGGGCGTCGGGCGAGGCGGAGGGGACGGCCGGCGCCGCAACACCTGCGAGTTCTGCGGCAAGACGTTCCGCAACGCCAGCAACCTGACGGTGCACCGGCGCAGCCACACCGGTGAGAGGCCGTACCGCTGCGAGCTCTGCAGCTACGCCTGCACCCAGAGCAGCAAGCTAACTCGCCACATGAAGACGCACATGCAGCCGGGCAAGGAGGTCTTCCGCTGCAACACCTGCAACATCCCCTTCAGCATCTACAGCACCCTGGAGAAGCACATGAAGAAACGCCACAGCGAACACCTCCAGGAGCCCCAGCTATCCAACTAAGGGGGGCATCGCAGCCAGGTTTATTGGGCGGCTTCGGGGTGTACAAGGCCTGAACGGACCCCCTCCTCCTCCACCCCATAGGTGGAGCATTAGGTGGAGGGCGTAGTGAGGAAAATTTCTCTGGTCATTCTGCGCAGAAGTACAAACCCTGGATAGGCCAGAAGGGCCGATTTGGCCTGTTCCGACATTGATAAAATCTGATATGGTCCCCGTACAGAGGAATTTTCCTCCCATTCTCTCTCCCAGTGTTTTTGGTGTTTGAAGTTTTAGTAGAGGCATTCCAAGCTTGACCATAGCAACAGGGGTGGGGTGGGCAAGACCCTTGGCAACCAAGAGCCAAGTGATACCTCGAAACTCTTTTGTTGGTCAATTTTTGGTTCGCATGTGTTTCCCGAGGCAGGGTTGTGTTATCTCCTGTGAATGGATGGGCGAGGCAGGGGTAAGGAGGTGAGCGAGTGCTGGATAGTGTTGGGGAGGAGGAAGGGGTACGGGTAAAGGAGAGGAGGAGAAGGTTGTTGGGGGGGAGGTCAATGTGTCCATCGCGTCGGCCCAGCCAATGGGAATGCCGGGAGGGAGAATCTTCACCCAGAGGAGCTGAACTCAAACGTCCTGTGAGAGCATTTTTCTTTTTTGTGTGTGTCACTTTTCCTTGTTGGCAATGAGGATCGAGGCATTGGCTCACCACTCCAAGGAAGTGCCTTAAAAGCTAGACACGCCCGCGCGCAAACTCCACGGGTGGTCCCCACACTGGACAAGAGACAACGGCAGAGAGAGACCCACGCATGTGCCAGTGCAGTGCCCGTGGCATGTGCCCAGGGCAATGGCAGAGTTCCCTCCTCACCCTCTGTTGGCTTGTGCGGTTGCCAACCTTGGTCGGACACTTCATGCTATGACCTTCCACCTCTAATTGCTCACCCCCCCCTCCCCACCCTAGTGCCTCCGTCATTGGTTTCCTGACACTCACTCCTCCCCTTCCCCAACCCCCACTAATGACAGGCCTTTCCAAGTTTGGAATTGGTTCTGATGCACTCCAAGGTGGAATAGCCAAGGCTCATTGTCAAGACTCGCAAGTGAAGAAAGGCCCGTTGGATAGGACACCGAAAGGGGATGGATATCTCAGCCCCAGTGATCACAGAGCTTATTGCCCCTTCTTTCAAAGTGACTTTCATGTTAGTGGGTCCCCCTTACAGGTCAGAAGCGAAGCCCCCTCTCCCCTTAGGCCTCGGGTAACAGACTGAGGCTGCCGCAGAGGGTATCTGCCTCGGCCTGACTCTCATCCTGTGCTGCCCCTCATGTGCCATCCCCAGGGTCTCGATCTCCTGTCCGCTCCTTTAGGGGGGATACCCGGGTTGGTGGGAGGGAACGCCCACCTGCGAATGGGCAGTGCAATTGGAGATGCCCGCCATTTTCTCACCGCACTGGGTTAACTGTGTGGGGACATGGCCCCCTTATGTCATTAGAGCACAGGGAAGAAACCAACTGGGGTGGCAAGGGTCGGAGGAGGGGGTCAGAGTTGAGAGTCACCAATTGAGGCACCTCATTTGTGGACAGGGTCAGTGGTCAAGGCTCTTCCCTTGTGACTGGTATTTTATGCTGCCCTTATCACAATCTAACCAACAGGAGGAGGCCATTCAGCCCCTCAAGCCTGTTCTGCCATTCATTTAAATCATGCTGCACCTGTATCTACATTACAACCCTTTCATTGGTTGTGGGACATCCAGAGGTTGTGAAAGGCGCTATATAAATGGAAGACTTTTACCTCGACTCCATTTGTCCACCTTTGCTCCGTATCCCTTGAGATTCATACCCAACAAAAATCCATCAATTTTGGCCTTGGAAGCTCCCATCGACCCCTCCCTCCCCCCCAACAAACACCTTCAGTATTTTGAGGGAACGAGTTCCAAATTTTCAGCAACCTTTGGTTGGAAAGTCGTTTCCTGATTTTACCCCAGAACAGCCTGAATGTTGTTGAGACTGCGCCGCCTCCTGTAGTGGATCTCCCCTCCTCGGAGATCGCAGAGATGATGCCGAGGTGGTCTCTGTAATTCCGTTCGAGAATCCATCACACGAGGTCAAACCACCTTTGGCACAGCTGGCAGCAATTTAACTTTGGTTACTCTTTACCCTGTTCACGACAACAATTCGCATTGATGTAGCGCCCCCCCCCCCAATGTCCCAAAGCGCTTCACAGGAGCGTTATCAACCAATCTGATGCTGGGCCACTTGAGGAGACCATTAGACCATAAGACATAGGAGCAGAAATTAGGCCATTCGGCCCATCGAGTCTGCTCGCCATTCAATCATGGCTGATAAGTTTCTCAACCCCATTCTCCCGCCTTCTCCCCGTAACCTTTGATCCCCTTACCAATCAAGAACCTATCTATCTCGGTCTTAAATACACTCAATGACCTGGCCTCCACAGCCTTCTGTGGCAATGAATTCCATAGATTCACCACTCTCTGGTTAAAGAAGTTTCTCCTTATCTCTGTTCTAAAAGGTCTTCCCTTTACTCTGAGGCTGTGCCCTCGGGTCCTAGTCTCTCCTACTAATGGAAACATCTTCCCCACGTCCACTCTATCCAGGCCTTTCAGTATTCTGTAAGTTTCAATCAGATCTCCCCTCATCCTTGTAAACTCCATCGAGTATAGACCCAGAGTCCTCAAAAGTTCCTCATATGTTAAGCCTTTCATTCCTGGGATCGTTCTCGTGAACCTCCTCTGGACCCTCTCCAGGGCCAGCACATCCTTCCTGAGATACGGGGCCCAAAATTGCTCACAATATTCCAAATGTGGTCTGACCAGAGCCTTATAAAGCCTCAGCAGCACATCCCTGCTTTTATATTCTAGTCCTCTCGAAATAAATGCCAACACTGCATTTGCCTTCCTAACTACCGACTCAACTCAGGAGATATTGGGACAGGTGACCAAAGGCTTGGCCCAAGAGGGTGGGTTTTAAGGAGCGTCTTAAAGGAGGAGAGAGAGCTGGAGAGGTTTAGGGAGGGAATTCCAGAGCTCAGAGCCCACTCAACCAAAATGTTGATCCATCCAAAGCAGCAGCCACGGTAACATTGCCTGGCACACAGCTTTGGCAAATCCACGCCATGCTGTGCCCGCTCACACCATGACCAAGAACAGCCCATATTCCTGTCGCACCTTTAACCGAACCAGACTCTACCAAGTCCCTTCACCTCCCACTCCCTATGGCTCTCGGGGTGGGGGCCTGTGCTGAGGTTGGGGGGAGAGAACTGGCTGCCGCCCATTTCCCCCCTCTTCACCCCTCCGACCGCCCGCTCCCCTGCCAGCTCGCCCATGCCAGGAGTGGGGGGAGAAGTTGTTCATCCCGAGGGAATTCTGCCCGAACCTTCACCGGATCACTCCCAACAGAGAGCTGGGGGTAAGTTGCACACACAAAGCCCAGTACTCGGGGGGCAGGGGGCAAGGGGCAGAGGGGAAGAGCAGACAGATTGAATGCTAAGGACTATCTACAGCTACTGCGTCAATGACCAGCCTTCTGGCCGCAGTGTGGTGTTGGGATAGTTTAGGAGTTTTTGGCGGGAGTTAGGAAAAGAGGGTGGGAGAGGCAGTAAAGTCAGCCAGAAGTCCCGCTCCCGCTCACTCCCCAAAGGCACCCAGTGAAAAGTGCGTATGTGGACCTCCCTGAGGGATAGGGTCCAGCTGTGACGCCATCCTTGGTCAAATAGCTTGCCGGCCTTGCCTGGATTCGCACCTGGGGGACTGGGCAGTCGCATTCGACCTCTGCAGGGAGGCAACCATGCATCGCAACGGAACAGCAAAGCCTGGGTCCTTGAGGGCAGCGACGTACGCCATTGTGAACTGCATAGTGGCCCATCACCCAGACTGACCTGGCAGCTTTGATCTGTGGAGGTGGCCGTGATGATACAGGGGTTGACGGACGAGGTATATATCGTTGGGGTTTGGGGGGGGCTGGGGATAAGGCACACGTGCCTGTGTGTCAGTGAGTGCGATGGCTCAGGAGCCTGGAAACATTTCACCTCCTCCATGGAACTGGATGAGACTCCTTTGTATTTTTTTAATAGTCGTGTATTTTTTACATGGTGCGTTGTTGGGAGCGAAGCAATTCTTTTTTGTAACATATTTCATGCTGAAAGCAGTCGGGATGCCCCAGGTTCAGGGCAGGGTGCGTTTTGTATGACCTTTGCCCTTTTTGTATTATCAGTGTGTCTGTGATAACTTGTGTGGGTTTGGGTAGGTGTCAAACACAATTTCTAATTCAAAAAAAAAGCACGATCTGAGGATGAGAAGATACCTTTGTTGAATGTTGTATAGTTTAATATTCTGAATGACTGAAAACTGGCATTGTTCAGGGGGCCTAACATTGCAGTAAAACTGTACGATCTTTGCCAGCCAGCACTGACCTCATGTGTTTTTCTTTGTCACTGTGGGGAATATATGTTTTGGGGTGATGGGATTTATTGTAATGTTTGGTAGGGAATTCTTTAGAGCAGGGTTGTTTATCTATGCGGGGGATGTTAAGGGAGTGTGACATGTTGCAATGTTGTCACTGGATATAATGGCTTGGGTGTGTTATAGGAGAGAACACACACACACTGACACACACTCTCACTCTCATACACACTCCCCCTCACATTCTCTCACACACACACTCTCAGATATTCACACTCTCACAACACACTCTCACCCACACACACTGACTCACTCTCTCTCACACACGTACACTCTCCCTCATGTGCACTGACTCACACAC
This sequence comes from Cetorhinus maximus, assembly GCF_964194155.1. NCBI lineage: Eukaryota > Metazoa > Chordata > Chondrichthyes > Lamniformes > Cetorhinidae > Cetorhinus > Cetorhinus maximus. The sequence goes on along the minus strand of NC_135910.1, from coordinate 15,011,631 downwards.
CCTCTCACACCACACATACACTCTCTCCCTCACACACATTCTCACTCACACGCACTGACTCACACACACACACACACACACACACATTCTCTCACACACATACACACACTCTCTCTCTCACATACTCTCACTCACACGCACTGACTCACACATACTCTCTCTCACACACACACACTCTCTTTCACACACATACACACACACTCTCTCACACATACACACACACTCTCTCTCTCACACACTCACTCACGCACACTTTTTCCCGCGCACATATTCTCTCACACACACACTCTCTCTCACACACTCTCTCACACACTCTCACACACACTCTCTCTCACACACTCTCTCACACACTCTCTCACACTCTCTCTCACACACACTCTCATTCACACACACACACACAATCCCTCTGAACTTTAAATGGCAGAGTCAATTCTGCAGTCAAACTGCTCTTATCTGTACCCATCAGGGGGGAGGTGACAGCTCTGTCTCAGCCTCTAGCCCTCAGAGTCAGAAGGTGTTGGCTTTGAGCCCCCACCCCAGACACCTGAGCACCTAATCCAGGCCGACACTCCCCAGGGCCATTGCTCCACAACCGGAGGGACTGTCTTTCGGACGAGACATTAAACCCTAGCCCGGTCTGCCCCCTCGGGTGGACGTAAAAGATCTCATGGAACTATTCAAGGAAGAGCAGGGGATTCTCCCCAGTCTCTTAGCAAATATTTACCCCCCCCCCCCCCCTCCCCCCCCCAACCAACATCACAAAAAACTGATTATCCGGTCATTTATCTTGTTGCTGTTTGTGGGAACTTGCTGTGCACAAATTGGCCTCATTTTCTACATTACAACAGCGGTCCAACTACAGAAGTAGTTCGAGGTGTCAGCTGTGGCTCAGTTCATAGCACCCTCGCCTTTGAATCAGAAGGTTGTGGGTTCATGTCCCACTCCCGGAAACCAAGAACTGTGAATGTACTCGAAAGAGTTACAATCTGTGACTGTTGATAACTCGAAAGAGTTACAGAAGTAGTTCATTGGCTGTAGAGAGCTCTTTGGCCATGCTGTATAAACACTTCACCCTCGTGTTAAACGGCTTAAGGTAGAGCCTACGTTTAGAAGGGAACTTAGTCCCTGATTGTATCGCTGGGTGGGGGTGGGGCGTTTCAGTGCTTTTAGAAATCCAGTGACAACATTGGAAAGATGGGAGTTGGGGGGGGGGGGGTGGCGTGGGTGGGGGTGGGGGGAGAACGGGAATAGAAATGAGGGCCAGGCAAGTATTTTGTAAAAATACTGTCAGCCCGAATTTTAAAGATCAAATGTTTTTCATGCATTTTCTAAAATTTGAACTTCAGTGAAAAAGCAACTTTGCTGCATCGTCTGAATTAAAAAAAAAACACAAAGTACGGAGATTCGGCGTGTGTGATTGGTTTGTGATTTATCTCTCTGCCGTTGTCTGTGCAAATGAGACGTTACATTTGTTGAGTTCAACGAAAGCCACACACAATACAAGTCACCGTCCGCAGGTTTCATATGGAATCCATGTTGAGCTGAACTTGGCCAGCCAGTAGGGGGCGCTTTGGTTTGGCCTCAGGACCCCACTCCCCCCACCCCAACTGCCCCCTGCTCCCTCCCCCACCACCCCTTCCCCGGGCTCAGGGACGGCAATACCAGCCAATACGATCCCACTCCTGACCACTAGCCAGCGTGTGCCCTCTCGGGTGCAGGCGAGATTGGCCGGAGTTGTGATGTCTCCCCTCACCCCCCCCCCACCCAATCATGGTCGAATAGTTCCCCCTGCACCCCAGGGGGAGGCGATGGCCTAGTGGTATCATCACTGAGAGACAATAGGGTAATTCTCCGGGGACCTGGGTTCGAATCCCGCCACAGCAGATGGTGAAATTTGAATCCAAAAAAAAAAAAATCTGGAATTAAAATGGTGACCATGAAACTGTTGCCGATTTGTCGTAAAAAAAAAAACCCATCTGGTTCACTAATGCCCCTTAAAAACCCATCTGGTTCACTAATGCCCCTTAAAAACCCATCTGGTTCACTAATGTCCCTTAAAAACCCATCTGGTTCACTAATGCCCCTTAAAAACCCATCTGGTTTACTAATGCCCCTTAAAAACTCATCTGGTTCACTAATGTCCCTTAAAAACCCATCTGGTTCACTAATGCCCCTTAAAAACCCATCTGGTTCACTAATGCCCCTTAAAAACCCATCTGGTTCATTAATGCCCCTTAAAAACCCATCTGGTTCACTAATGCCCCTTAAAAACCCATCTGGTTCATTAATGCCCCTTAAAAACCCATCTGGTTCACTAATGCCCCTTAAAAACCCATCTGGTTCACTAATGCCCCTTAAAAACCCATCTGGTTCACTAATGCCCCTTAAAAACCCATCTGGTTCACTAATGCCCCTTAAAAACCCATCTGGTTCACTAATGCCCCTTAAAAACCCATCTGGTTCACTAATGCCCCTTAAAAACCCATCTGGTTCACTAATGCCCTTAAAAACCCATCTGGTTCACTAATGCCCCTTAAAAACCCATCTGCTTCACTAATGCCCCTTAAAAACCCATCTGGTTCATTAATGCCCCTTAAAAACCCATCTGGTTCACTAATGCCCCTTAAAAACCCATCTGGTTCACTAATGCCCCTTAAAAACCCATCTGGTTCACTAATGCCCCTTAAAAACCCATCTGGTTCACTAATGTCCCTTAAAAACCCATCTGGTTCACTAATGCCGCTTAAAAACCCATCTGGTTCACTAATGCCCCTTAAAAACCCATCTGCTTCACTAATGCCCCTTAAAAACCCATCTGGTTCACTAATGCCCCTTAAAAACCCATCTGGTTCACTAATGCCCCTTAAAAACTCATCTGGTTCATTAATGCCCCTTAAAAACCCATCTGGTTCACTAATGCCCCTTAAAAACCCATCTGGTTCATTAATGCCCCTTAAAAACCCATCTGGTTCATTAGTGCCCCTTAAAAACCCATCTGGTTCACTAATGCCCCTTAAAAACCCATCTGGTTCACTAATGCCCCTTAAAAACCCATCTGGTTCACTAGTGCCCCTTAAAAACCCATCTGGGTTCACTAATGCCCCCTAAAAACCTATCTGGTTCACTAATGCCCCTTAAAAACCCATCTGGTTCACTAATGCCCCTTAAAAACCCATCTGGTTCACTAGTGCCCCTTAAAAACCCATCTGGTTCACTAATGCCCCTTAAAAACCCATCTGGTTCACTAATGCCCCTTAAAAACCCATCTGGTTCACTAATGCCCCTTAAAAACCCATCTGGTTCACTAATGCCCCTTAAAAACCCATCTGGTTCATTAATGCCCCTTAAAAACCCATCTGGTTCACTAATGCCCCTTAAAAACCCATCTGGTTCATTAATGCCCCTTAAAAACCCATCCAGTTCATTAATGCCCCTTAAAAACCCATCTGGTTCACTAATGCCCCTTAAAAACCCATCTGGTTCACTAATGCCCCTTAAAAACCCATCTGGTTCACTAGTGCCCCTTAAAAACCCATCTGGGTTCACTAATGCCCCCTAAAAACCTATCTGGTTCACTAATGCCCCTTAAAAACCCATCTGGTTCACTAATGCCCCTTAAAAACCCATCTGGTTCACTAGTGCCCCTTAAAAACCCATCTGGGTTCACTAATGCCCCCTAAAAACCTATCTGGTTCACTAGTGCCCCTTAAAAACCTATCTGGTTCACTAGTGCCCCTTTAGGGAAGGAAATCTGCCATCCTTACCCAGTCTGGCCTACATGTGACTCCAGACCCCACAGCAATGTGGTTGACTCTTAAATGGCCCAATAAGCCACTCAGTTCTCAAGGGCAATTAGGAATGGGCAATAAATGCTGGCCCAGCTGGTGATGCCCACATCCCATGAACAAATGGAAAGGCCAAGGTTCAAGTCCCAAGTCCCCACTCCACAGACTTGAGCTTATAAAGCAGACTGACCCCTGCCCAGTGCTAGTACAGGGCTGAATGGCCTACTCTTGCTCCTCAGTCATATGTTCCTATAGTCAGGGGTGGGGTGGGCAGACAGCAAAGTGGAGTTGAGACCACAACCAGATCAGCCATGATCTTATTGAATGGCAGGGCAGGCCCTAAGTCCTATGTCCCTACTGAGGGAGTGCTGCACTGTCAGAGGTGCCACCTTTCAGGTGAGACATTGCACTGAGGCTTCAGCTACTCTCTCAGGTGATGCAGAAGTTTCTGTTGACACTTTGGTAAGAAGAAGAGGGGAGTACTCCCTGGTGCCCTGGCCAAAATATATCCCTCAACCTAACATCACTAAAATAAGTGATAATTAGATCTTGCTGTGCGCAGAGTGGCTGCTGTGCCTCCTACATTTCCAACAGTGACCCTGCTTCAAAATTACCTCATGGCTGTGGGGCATGCTGGGGTCGTGAAGGGTGCTATAAAAATGCAGGTCTCGGAGCTCCAAATGTCGAGGGGCCTCATGACCCCTTTCCACAGGGCCCTTGGGATCGGCGAAGACGGAAGCTGATTCGGGGGCATCCTTTAGAAGGGCAGTTGATCAGGAGGGGGGAGTGAAGGGGGTATCAGCGGCGCGGTTAGATTATTGGTTAACCCTTCGCTGGAACATGGTAACAGGAAGGGACAGAAAACATCTCTCTGCTCCACCCAGCCCGCCCACCCGCCCGCCGCAATTGTGTTTCTCTCCAAATGTCCCGAAGCGTTTCAGAGCCAGTTAAGTACTTTTTGAAGTGTGGTCTCTGGTGTGATGTATCAAAAGCTGAAGCCAACTTGTGCACAGCAAGCTCCCACAAACCACAATGTGATAAAGACCAGATCCTTTGTTTGTTTGCAATGTTGATGGGGGGAACCAAACACTGGCCAGGATATGGTGGTGGTGGTGGTGGTGGTTGGGGGATAATATTCCCGGTCTTCTTCAAAATAATGTCTTTTACGTTCACCTGAGAGGGCAGATAGGGGTCTCAGTTTGAGGTTTCAAGACTCAAACCCACAACCTTCTGACTCAGAGACGAGAGCGCTGCCAACTCCTCCACGGTCGACGGAAGACCACGACATTCTTCAGCCCTTTCCTCAAACTTTCAACCCCTTGTCATTGAGCTGTTTCCCTCTCCCAGCCACTGTCTCAGACTGAACCAGGCTGTTTGTGGCCATTGACCCCCAAACTGAGGTTCTGACCCCATCACCCCTTCAGCACAAATGCTTTCTACTGCCGCCCCATAATTCCACCCCTTCCTCAGTCCGTCCCATTACTGGAGTCGTCCTCCGTATCCTCATCGCTTACAAGACTCGACCATCACTCTCGTGGCTGGTTTGCCCTCCTCCCGCTGAGAAAAGCTCCAACTGATATAGAATTCTGGGCCTCTATCCCTATTCTACACCACGTTGTGTTTGCCCAACGTTCCTGTCCTCATTGGCTGCTACCCCTGTAACCTGTTCCCACCCTGCAATCGTCAAGGTTTACCATTTCCTCAGCCATTCTGTCACATTCTACCCCTACCCCCTCACCTCCCCATTCGTGTCTTCAGGGAATTCTCTGCCTAAATCTCTCTACAGCTCCCTCTCCTTTAAGAACATCCATAGAGTCATAGAGGTCTACAGCACAGAAAAAGACACTTCGGCCCATCGAGTCTGCGCCAGTCAAACAGGTACCTAACTATTCTGATCCCATTTTCCAGCACTAGGCCCATAGCCTTGTATGCCATGGCATCACAAGTGCACATCCAAATACTTCTTAAATGTTATGAGGGTTTCTGCCTCTACCACCCTTTCGGGCAGTGAGTTCCAGATTCCCACCACCCTCTGGGTGAAAAAATTCTTCCTCACATCCCCTCTAAACCTCCTGCCCCTTACCTTAAATCTATGCCCCCTGGTTATTGATCCCTCCACCAAGGGGAAAAGTTCCTTCCTGTCTACCCTATCTATGCCCCTCATAATTTTATACACCTCAATCATGTCCCCCCCTCAATCTCCTCTGCTCCAGGGAAAATAACCCCAGTCTATCCAATCTCTCCTCATAACTAAAACTCTCCAGCCCAGGCAACATCCTGGTAAATCTCCTCTGCACTCTCTCTAGTGCAATCACATCCTTCCTATAATGTGGATTCCAAAACTGCACGCAATACTCTAGCTGTGACCTAACCAGCGTTTTATACAGTACCAGCATAACCTCCCTGCTCTTATATTCTATGCCTCGGCTAATAAAGGCAAGTATCCCATATGCCTTCTTAACCACCTTATCTACCTGTCCCACTACCTTAAGGGACTGGTGGACATGCACACCAAAGTCCCTCTGATCCTCGGTACTTCCCAGGGTCCTACCATTCATCGTGTATTCCTGTGCCTTGTTTGTCCTGCCCAAGTGCATCACCTCACACTTATCCAGATTAAATTCCATTTGCCACTGATCAGCCCATCTGACCAGCCCATCTATATCCTCCTGTAATCTAAGGCTATCCTCCTCACTATTTACCACCCCACCAATTTTCGTGTCATCCGCAAATTTACTGATCAACTCTCCTACATTCAAGTCTAAATTGTTTATACATACAACAAACAGCAGGGGACCCAACACCGATCCCTGTTGAACCCCATTGGACACAGGCATCCAGTCACAAAGACACCCCTCGACCATCACCCTCTGCTCCCTGCCACTCAGCCAATTCTGGATCCAATTTGCCAAATTGCCTTGGATCCCATGGGCCCTTACCTTCATTATCAGGAAATTTAAAAAAAACACCTCTTTTACCTTGCTTTGAGGTTTGGCGCTTCATTTAAACTGTTCCTTTTTCTCAGGGTCCATTTTGGGTTATCAAGCTAACTCACCCCAAGTCCAGTTTATCCCCTGTGCTCGCTGACCGGCACTATTAGTGCCTGGTTAAGCAGCACCTCCATTTTCAAAATTCTTGTTTTCAAATCCCTACCCCTGGCCTGTAATCTGGCCCCTCCCTATCTCTGTAGCCTCCTCCAGCCCCTCCGAGATCTCAGCGCGACTCTAATTCCGGCCTCTTGAACGTCCCCCGATTTTAATCGCTCCGGGATTGGCGGCCGGGCCTTCAGCTGCCTGGGCCCCAAGCTCTGGAATTCCCCTCCCTAAACCTCTCCTCCTGCCCTACATTTCCACTCTGAAAACCCAACTCAAAAACCGAACGCCCAAACCAGGCTTTTGGTCAACTGCCTTAAAATCCCCTTCTGTGACTCAGTGTCATGTTATTTTGTTTTATAATACTCCTGTGAAGCACCTTGGGACCTTTTATTACGTTAAGGTGCCAAGCAAGTTGTTACTGGTTACTATAAAGTAATTTTCATATCCTCCGGAAGTCAGAAAGCACTTGGCAGCTGATGAATTATTTTTGAAGTGCAGTTATTCTCACACAGCATGGTCCCACAAACAACTACAAGATAAATGAGCTATTCCGGTTGAGGAGAAACGTTGGTCAGGAAAAGGAAACTCTCCTGGCAGAGAAGGGGGCCTTTGCTTAATATGCATGAGAAAATGAACATCACTGGCAAGGCCAGCGCTTGTTGCCTGTCCCCAGTTGCCTTGCTCAGCCATTTCATAGAACCACAGAACACTACAGCACAGAAAACAGGCCATTCGGCCCTTCTAGTCTGTGCCGAAATATTATTCCGCTAGTCCCATTGACCTGCACCCAGTCCATAACCCTCCAGACCTCTCCCATCCATGTATCTATCCAATTTATTCTTAAAACTTAAGAGTGAGCCCGCATTTACCACGTCAGATGGTAGCTCGTTCCACACTCTCACCACTCTCTGAGTGAAGAAGTTCCCCTAACCTTTCCCCTTTCACCCTAAAGCCAGGTCCTCTCGTGTTTATTTCTCCTAATCTAAGTTAAAAGAGCCTACTCACATTTACTCTGTCTATACCCCTCATAATTTTGTAAACTTACAAAAGGCAAAATTTCAGAGGGGCAGTTAAGAGTCAACCACATTGCTGTGGGGTCTGGAGTCATATGTAGGCCAGACTGGGTAAGGATGGTAGATTTCCTTCCCTAAAGGTGGCATTAGTGAACCAAATGGGTTTTGTTTCACAGGGACTAACTTTCAATTCCACATTTGTCAATTGAATTTAAATTCCACCAGCTGCTGTGGTGGAGATCTGAACCTTTGTATTCCCAGAATATTAGCCTGGGCCTCTGGTTTACTAATCCAGTAACATTACCACTACCACTACACTACCATCTCCCCTTTACGATTAGGAATTCCCAACTCTGACTAGACTTACTCATGGCCTCCACCACTCCCTGTGAGTCAGAAGGTTGTGGGTTCAACTCTCACTCCAGAACAAACAATCTAAACTGACACTGTCGGAGGCACTTGCCATTCAGATAAGGCTTTAAACCTTTCAATCTGAAATCTCAGGTGATGTAAGTGATGCTATGGTCACTATTTTGAAGAAAAACTGGGGAGTTCTCCCCGGTATCCTGGCCAATATTTACCCCTCAATCAACAACTAGAAACATAGAAATTAGGAGCGGGGGTGGGCCATTCGGCCCTTCGAGCCTGCTCCACCATTCAATATGATCATGGCTGATCCTCTAACTCAACACCACACTCCCGCTCTCTCCCCATGTCCCTTGACACCTGTAGAGTCCAGAAATCTATCTATTTCCTTCTTAAATATTTTCAGTGACTTGCCCTCCACAGCCTCTGTGGTAGAGAATTCGACAGGTTCACCACCCTCTGAGTGAAGAAGTTTCTCCTCATCTCAGTCCTAAATGGCCTGCTCCGTATCCTGAGACTGTGACCCCTTGTTCTAGACCCCCCCAGTCAGAGGAAACATCATCCCTGCATCCAGCCTGTCCATCCCGGTCAAAATGATATATGTTTCAATGAGATCTCCTCTCATTCTTCTAAAATCCAAAGAACACAGGCCTAGTCGGCCAAATCTCTCCTCACACGACAATCCTGCCAATCAAGAAGCAGCCTTGGTGAACCTTTGCTGCCCTCCCTCTATGGCATGTGTACCCTTTCTTAGGTAAGGACATCCTTTCTTGGGTAAGAAAGCAAATTATCCGGCAATCTCATATTGTTGTTTGTGGGATCATGCTGTGCTCTAATGGGCTGCCATGTTTCTGACATTGCAACACTGACTGCGCTTCAAAATGTACGGCTGTAAAGAGCTTTTGGACTGTAATGAGGTTGTGACGGGTTATTTTTTTTCACATGACCTGACACAGCCTCACACCATTGGTTGGCCAACATACCCATTTCTCAGTCTGAGAATGAGGGGGAGGCCATTTTGGACTGAGATGAGGAGGAATTTCTTCCCTCAGAGGGCGGTGAATCTTTGGAATTCTCTACCCCAGAGAGCAATGGTCGGGGTGGGGTGGGGGGGAGGTCAATCATTGAATACATTCAAGATAGAGATGGGTAGATTTCTAGATATTAAAGGTATCAAGGGATACGGGATAGCACGGGAAGATGGGGTTGAGGTAGAGTATCAGCCATGATCTAGTTGAATGGCGTAGCAGGCTCGAGGGGCTGAATGGCCTACTCCTGCTCCTATCCTCACGGCAACCTGTGACCAATCAGAAAGCAAACATTTTCTTCGTTACCTGATCAGCGAGGTCTCGATCATCTCCGATGTTTTTATAATTAAATAATGAAAGTGTTAACAAAAAGACAAAAATAAACAAGGCCGCGGTGGTTTATCTCCATGGACATTGCTCAGGGCAGTGTCCCAGAGATTAATCTCCAATTCCTGGGGAGTCCTGGGTGATCCTGGAGGGTTGGCAACTTAACAAGCAGAAGGGAGCCTATGTTTAATGTTCAATCTGAAAGGTGTGGGCCTTCATAACTACTGAGGTCCCCCTCAGGGGCCTCGAATTTTATGCTCAAGTCCCCAGGCTGGGGCCTGAATCCACAATCTGAATAGGCCCAAATTGGCAATTAGGGCTAATTCTCTGATTGCAATGAAATTCTGACCTGCCTTCCCTCTTAGACTTGGTTTCCCTAGTTGGGGTCGGTTGGGGGGGTGGGGGGTGGGGTGGGAATAGTCCCTTATGAGAATGAGAGAGAGACACACATGAGTCACAGGCATGGGTCACATTGCTGGGAGCAACTTGTCAAAGTGTCTGGGGCGCAGATCTCCCAGTCTGAACTCTCTGCTGCCCCTTGGGGTGCTTTCTAAACAGGAGCAGGAAAGCGAGTATCTTTCTTCCTTCTTTTTTTTTTGCCAAGAGAAACATTTCGCAAGGCAGATGTTCATTTTACCTGAGGGGCTTTGACCTGCTCACCTGCACCGGGCGAGAACCCAGGATGGAGTGGCCCCGGTCTCTCCGTCTTTGTGTCGTCGTGGAGACAGCAGGCAAGCCATTGCCTCAGCCCTATTGATCGGACCTGACCTGGCAAAGTGACGGTGACCTGTGACCTGAAGGGGGGGGTCACCGGGCAGTCAAGTACAGAGAGGTGTGTGACCCCTCCTCTCCCCTCCCCCGCACTCACCTCCCTTCTCACCTCCCTAACCCCACGTTAACCCCCAAGGGAACCAAGGGATATCTGGATCCCTGGAAGCCCATGGTCACTGCCGTTAGGTTGGAGTGACCTCCATTTGGCAGGCGGCAGCCATCTTGAGTTCAATGCTTTCAGCATCAGCTGCAAATACTGAGAGACAAAGGCAAGCCCTTCCCCAAATTATTAACTTGCAAAGCGCAGAAAATCCTGGCCACATTCTCCTGAGTTCCTGAAGCAACTCAAGATAGTTTGCTGTTCCACATTTCCTGTCACCGATCTTTGTCAACATGTTTAGAAAATTATTTCCCTCTCATTTTTTTCCTCCTCCCATCCTCTTCCCAAAGCTGTTGACTTTTGCTGGGGTATAATGGTTCCCATGGGGGTGAGGTTTGACGGGCACTGGATGCCAATGATGCCAACTGCCCTCCCCCAAATCCCCCCCCCCCACCCAGGTTTTCTGAACTCCCCATTTGCATTGATCATTTGACATAAGATCATGAGAATTAGGAGCAGGAGTAGACCATTCGGCCCCTCGAGCCTGCTCCGCCATTTAATAAGACCGTGGCTGATCTAATTGTGGCCTTAACTCCATTTCCTGCCTGTTCCCCATAACCCTTGACCCCCTCGTCGATCAAAAATCTGCCTAACTCAGCCTTGACTATACTCAATGACCCAGCCTCCACTGCTTGCTGGGTATGAGAATTCGAAACATCCCCTGAGAGAAGAAATTCCTCCCCATCTCCATTTTAAACAGCAGACCCCCTTATTCTGAACATGTGCCCCCTGGTTCTAGATTCCCCCACGAGAGGGAAACATCCTCTCAGCATCCACCCTGTCAAGCCCCCCTCAGAATCTTACTTGTTTCAATAAGATCACCTCTCATTCTCCTAAACGCCAATGAGTGTAGGCCCCAACCTGCCCTCATAAGACAAACCCCGTCATCCCAGGGATCAGCCAAGTGATCAAGGCAGAGTTCAAAGGCGCCAGGTCACTGTGAGGTCCATGCAGTCCATCTGCTGTCCACCCAGGCGCATCTTCTATATCAAGTGGTGCGCGCACTATCTGTGCCTACACTGAGGTGAAAAATAACACCAAACTCACCGTCACCCACGTCGCCACATCGCTGGCTGTCCACCTGTTCACTTCTTACCTCTGCTACTTCCCAGTCACTATATTATTGGCCAACCACCCACTGACTGGGTACAACACTGCGCGACTCTGCCACAGGTCCCGTTCCCCAAACACCGATTCCATCCCTTTCCCCGGCAACTGTCTGAGGCTAAACCAAACTGTTTGCAACCTTGGGTGTCCCATTTTACCCTGGGCTGAGTTCCGACCACATATCCAGACCATCAAAAAAAGCCTCAAGCCTTAGTAACGCCCCTTCCATCACCTCTATGTCGTGACCCAGTTTTGCCCTGGCCTCAACTCATCTGCTGCTGAAACCCCCAGTCATGCCTAGACTTGATGATTCTAACACACTCCTCGTTGGCCTCCCACCTTTACCCTCCAAAAAGTTGAAGTTATCTAAAACTTTACCTCCCATGTACTGACTCAGACCAAGTCCCACTCCCCTTTCATCCCTCATTGACCTACATTGGCTCCTGGTCCAGCACAGCCTCGATTTTAACATCCACGTTTCAGTTTTCAAATCCCTCCATGGCCTCGCCCCCTCCCCTACCTCTGTAATCTCCTCCAGCCCCCACAACCCTCCGCACTCCTGGAATTCTGGCCTCTTGACCATCCCCCGATTCCCATCGCTCCACCATTGTGCGGCCGTGCCTTCAGCTGCCTGGGCCCCAAGCTCTGGAATTCCCTCCCCACTCCTCCCTGTCTCCCTCTCCTCCTGTAAGACGCTCCTTAAAATTTTGTCCAAGTTTTTGGTCACCTGATTTAACATCTAGTGACTCAGTGTCAAATATTGTTGTATAGCACTCCTGTAAAGTGGATTGGGTCATTTTATTGCGTTAAAGGTGCTGTATAAATGCAAGTTGTTGTTGTACCAGGTCCTAACCCACGGCAGAAAAACCCTCTGGTGTACTCAATGCTGTTTTGGGTTTACTGTTAACCGGTCTGGTCTTCCTGGATAGACTAAATCGCGTTAGGGTTCAAACACTAACTCAGGATAGTCTGTGATACTGAGGGAGAGAGAGAGAGAGAGAGAGAGAAAGGGGTGGGAGGGGTGAATGGTGTCTTACCCTAGAGAGAGAGAGAAAGAAAATTCAGCATCTCCACCCCAGTACTCCACATAATGTTGTTTAATTTTGGAACTGACTTCCTGATGGTCTAAACTCCAAGACTGCAATTGTCCCCTGGTTATTTCACTGCCTCGCAACCTGGAGCTGTAAATTAGGTAGAAATATGCATCATCGCAAGTCTCAAGCCTTAGAAAAGCCCCTTCCACCTCCCTAAATCCCTGCCGGATTTAGCCTTGATTTAGCCACCTCCAGCACCCCAGTTAACAGAGTCTGTACCGGGGGCGGGGGTGGGTATATGGCTCTGCTTTTTTTTTGCAGCAGACAGACTCCGCTCTCTGCCCAAAGCCACAGGAGACCAGGAACAGATGTAGGTAATTTCTACCTGGGCACAGAGCAGCCTGGTAATTATAGTCCTGGTGTGTGGGACAGGCAGGCTAGGGTGGCACAGTGCCCAACGATTTGCTTACTGAGAGAAGGCAGCTGCCAAGGCGCCCGGCACGACAGAGGTCAGTGTTGTACACAATGCCCACTGCCAGGGAGCATTACCTCATTGATCCTTATAAACTAAACAGATGACAGAAAAAGACTAATGGATACGCCAACCGTCGCTGCCAATCAACCCGCCTCCTCCCACCAGAAACCACACTGAGCTGGCAAGCTCCTCGATCCCAGTCTGAGCGTGCACACTTACACACCCAGCACCGGATGGTCATCCGGGGGGAGGGGGGTGCGGAGAAAGTGAAGAACACAAGAGAGAGCCATCGTGCGCCCCCTGAGCCATAGGGTTGTGGGTTCAAGCCCTGCTCCAGGGACCTAAGGCTGATGCTCCCGGTGCAGTACAGAGGGAGTGCTGCGCTGTTGGAGCTGCTGCCTTTTTGACTTAACTGGCCTTAACTGAGGCGTTTGACTGCCCTCTCAGTGAGAAAGAGCCCTCAGCACTATTCCGATGAAGAGGAGCAGGGGAGTTCTCCCGGGAGTCCGAGCCAATGTTTGTCCCCTTGAGCAACATCACACAAACAGGTGATCTCACCGAGTGCTTATAGGACAGAATGAGGCCATTCAGCCCATCGGGTGCGTCACTGGCTCTCTGAAGGAGAATTCGCCTAAAGCCATTTCTCCCCTTAACCCTGCACATTCTTCCTTTTCACATAATAATCCAATCCCCTCCTGAACGCCTCGATTGAACCTGCCTCCACCACACACTCAGGCAGCACCTTCCAGACCCTAACCACTCGCCGCGTGAAAAAGTTTCTCCTCAGGTCTCCGCCGCGTCTTTTATCAATTGTCTTAAACCTGTGCCCTCTGGTTCCCTTCCACCAATGGGAACAGTTTCTCTCCCCACCCCCTCTCTACTCTGTCCAGACCCCTCGTGGTTTTGAACGCCCCTGTCAAATCTCCTCTCGACCTCCCTCTCCGCCAAGGGCAACAGTCCCAGCTTCTCCCATCTGTCCGCGTAGCCGAAGTTCCTCATCCCTGGAGCCGCCCTCGTGCGCTACATTCACTACGACAAGGCCGTCTGTGGGAGCTTGCTGTGCACAAATTGGCTGCCAAGTGTCCCGCGTCACAACAGTGATCATGCACTTCAAAAAGTATTTCATTGGCTGCAAAGAGCCCTGGGAGGTGGGAAGGCGTTAAAGAGACGCACAAGATCCCTATTGTAGACGGATTGCAACAGCAAGGCAAAGCGGGGTATGAAGGGAGGAAGAACATTAAGGAGTTAATGAGTTGATTCGCAGTCTCTCAGTCAGAGTCTAGTGAACACTGCACGCTGTGATGGATTCTCAAACATTTTTCAAACTGTCTCACCCCTCCCCTCCCCCCACTCTCTCTCTCTCTCTCTCTTTCTTTCCCCTTCAGACACCTCCTGGGCCTCCCATCCCATCCCATCCCCCCCCCACCACCAACCCCCAACCCCCACCCACCCCACCCCACCCCCCACCACCACCTTCTCCAACCCGCAGGTGGTGTTTAAATAAACACAGGTGTCTAATTCTTGCTGGGAACTGGCAGTGCGAGGGCCTCCCAGTCTCTGCACCTCCGGCTAGTCTTCTGTCTGGGCGCGCTCGCTGACCTTGCGACCCCGCTGTCTGGTCATCTGGGGTCAAAGAATCTTTTCAGCGGGGAAGGAAACGTCGCAAGTAACCTTCAACCCTGACCTCTGAGCCTCGCATACCCAGCCTGTGTCCAGACTGTGGAACTGTGACTGCCTCTCTCCGGCTTGACAAGTCCTTCCAGCTCACTCCATCTGTAAAGGCTTTGTTTCGTTCGGTGGGGTCAGGCATTGCAGAGAATCATTAGGGAGGCTCAGATTAAACATAGAAGCAATCGCTCCACACACACACCCCCACCACCCCCCCACCAGATCACAGGCTCCACTCCTTACAGCACAGCCTCCACCTCCTGGACGCGCAAAATTCATTCTTAGGGCAAAACCAGTGGGGAGTTTGCAGTTCACCACGATCGCCAGCCCCACTCACACTCGGTCTCAGCGTGTAGCACCCCTTGCTTCACGGTCAGATACTTGTGGGGGACAAGTCCCACTCCGGAGACCCAAGTGCAGCATCTAGGCTGACGCTTGTAGTGAGGGAGTGCTGCACTGTCTGAGGTGCTGCCTCTTGGATGAGATATTAAAACTGAGGCCTCTCAGGTAGATATATATATATATATATATATATATATAAAAATCCCAGCATTTCAAAGAAGGGGAGGGTAGACCTCTTGGATGGCCTGGCCAATATTTATCCCTCAACCAATACCACTTAAACAAGGTTGTCTGGTCATTATCACAATGCTGTTTGTGGGAGCTTGCTGTGGACAAATTGGCTCATGCGTTTCCTGCATTACAACTGCACTTCATCAAAGAACTTCACTTGCTGTAAAGCGCGTTGGGACATCCTAAGGTTGTGTAAGGCGCTATAAAAATGCACGTTATTCTTTCTCTTCATGGCACTCTCTGCTTTGGAGGGGCCCCATGAAGACAGTCCTCACCACGTTTAACTAGCCGACAATATTAAACAGTCCACTGTTTAAACTGGATCCACCTGGGTTAGGATTGGGGTTAGGGGTTGGGGTTAGGGTTAGGTTTAGTGTTTTGTTTAGGATTAGGGTTAGGATTAGCATTTTGTTTAGGGTTAGGGTTAGGATTAAGGTTAGGATTAGTGTTTTGTTTAGGATTAGGATTAGGGTTAGGGTTAGCGTTGGTGCTTTGTTTAGGGTTAGGGTTAGAATTAGGGTGAGTGTGAGTGTTTTGTTTAGGGTTAGGGTTAGGATTAGGGTCAGTGTTTTATTTAGGGTTAGGATTAGGTTTAGGGTTAGCGTTAGTGTTTTGTTTACGGTTAGGGTTAGGATTAGGGTTAGGGTTAGTGTTTTGGTTAGGGTTAGTGTTTTGTTTAGGGTTAGGGTTAGGATTAGGGTTAGTGTTTTATTTAGGGTTAGGATTATGTTTAGGGTTAGTGTTTTGGTTAGTGTTAGTGTTTTGTTTACGGTTAGGGTTAGGATTACGGTTAGGGTTAGTGTTTTGTTTACGGTTAGGGTTAGTTAGGGTTAGGGTTAGTGTTTTGGTTAAGGTTAGTGTTTTGTTTAAGGTTAGGGTTAGGATTAGGGTTAGTGTTTTATTTCGGGTTAGGATTAGGTTTAGGGTTAGTGTTAGGGTTTGTGTTTTGTTTAGGTTAGGGTTAGTGTTAGTGTTTTGTTTAGGGTTAGTGTTAGTGTTAGTGTTTTGTTTACGGTTAGGGTTAGGGTTAGTGTTAGTGTTTTGTTTATGGTTAGGATTAGGGTTAGTGTTAGTGTTTTGTTTAGGTTTAGGGTTAGTGTTAGGGTTAGTGTTAGTGTTTTGTTTAGGTTTAGGGTTAGGGTTAGTGTTTTGTTTACGGTTAGGGTTAGGGCTAGTGTTAGTGTTTTGTTTAGGTTTAGGGTTAGGGTTAGTGTTAGTGTTTTGTTTATGGTTAGGATTAGGGTTAGTGTTAGTGTTTTGTTTAGGTTTAGGGTTAGTGTTAGGGTTAGTGTTAGTGTTTTGTTTAGGTTTAGGGTTAGGGTTAGTGTTTTGTTTACGGTTAGGGTTAGGGTTAGTGTTAGTGTTTTGTTTAGGTTTAGGGTTAGGGTTAGTGAAGTAGTAATGAGGAGACAACACAGCAGAGACCAGTTCAGATCCCCTCCTCTCCTGATACCCCAGACTCACCACTAATGGAGGGGAATCCCTGAATGTGGGTCAGGAATTCGGGTTATTCCTGAGGAATGGTTTCCCAGCACAACCCCTAGGGACTCCGGTGCCCCCTTCAATCACCTTGAGGCAGCGGTCAGGTGGATACAGCCCATTAATATAACCTTGTGCCTTGTTGTTTCATATTCAGTACTAAAGATACACATTACACTAAAACATTGAACAACTGTCAGAAAAGACCCTTAAAGTGAAAAAAGACACAAGCCAACCGAGCTGCATTTTGAGGAGTTTTACTCTGGTCTTGGTTGCTAAGTTTGACCAGTTTGCTGACTCTGATCAGAAGCATTTTCTCACACTCTTTCATGCTTAACCTTCTAATGCATGTTTTAACCTTCCTGTCTGACTCAAGTTCAGATCTCCTTGTGTAGGGTGAGCAGAGCCACAATTTCATCGCAAACCCACTTTGTACAACCTCGGAGTTAAATCATGGTGTCGTACAATCCTGGTACCTGCAATATAACCAGCAAAGTCATTCAATAACCTACAACACCAGTTTACCGCTCTCCCCCTCAGTCTGTCTCACTTTCAGTCAGCTCAATCACTTTCAGACTCTGTGTTTCAGTCTGTTTCACTCTCAATCTGTCACAGTCACAGCCTCCCACCATGTCCTTATTGCTTGCTAAAGCTCTGTATCTCCATCGCTCTCTGTCTTTCACAGTCTGTTTCTCCCTTTATCACTCTCTTTATCTGTCTCACAACATCAGTCTCTCTGTCCCTCACTCACTCTGTCACCCTCTATTTCTATCATTTTGTCCCTCACTCCCCATTGTTGTCACGCCCTCTTGTATCCACTCACTCAGCTCCTCACCCTGCCACTCTCTTGATGCTTGAAAAAGTCTCAGTCCCGCGTTCAAATCCCTTCCCGGCCTCACCCCTCCCTAATTCTGTATCTCCTCCGGCCCCACAACCCTCTGAGATCTCTGTGTTCCTCCAGTTTTGACCCCCTGCACCTCCCCAATTTTAATCGCTCCACCATTGGCGGCCGTGCCTTCAGCAGCCTGGGCCTTAGGCCCTGGGATTCTCTCCCGAAACCTCTCCGAGACTCTCTCTCTCCTCTTTTTAAGCCGCTCCTTAGAACTTGTCTCATTCAAAGAGCCTTTACTCAACCAACCCTAACATCTCTTTTTAGTGGTTTGGTGTCAAATTTTGTTTGATAATTACTCCTGTGAAGCCTTGGAGGGTTTAACTACATTAAAAGCGTTGTATAAATACAAGGTTTTTTTTGGAAAAATAAACATTATTTTTTAAAAATCGCACTCTTAATAGCGGGGCCCCATGCAGGCTGGGTTGGCAGAGTCTGCAGTTAAGTACCTGCTGATATCACCTCAGTGTCTGGTAGGTGTTGAGGAGGTTAATACCGGTGTTAGTTAAAAGCCTGGAGGGCTGTGAAAGGGATTAGCCACTCTGTCTGTCTGCCACTAATACCTTGGGAATGAGAAATCTTCTCACAGAGAAAAGCTCCATTTACAGAGACACAGACACAGCCAAGCTCCCCATCATCCCCGCAGTGTCTAACCTTGCTTGGTGTGTTGGTGGTGGTGGGATGGGGGGAGGATAATGAGTTACTTTTCCATTCTCTCTGTGACTCCACTCTAAGTGATCTCCTAATACTGCACTCCAGCCCTGGACAGGCTCAGACACGACCCACATTCCTATTCTTTAAAAACACAAGAAATAGCAGCAAGGGTGAGACCCTTCGGCCCATCGAGCCATTCAACATGATCATTCAGATCTTAGGCATCCACTTCATTTTACCACCCGCTCCCCATATCCCTTAATTCCTTGAGACACCAAAAATCTGTCTATTAAATGTATTCGACAATGGAGCATCCACAACTCTCTGGGTTGGAGAATTCCAAAGATTCGCAATCCTTTGAGTGAAGCAATTTCTCTTCATCTCAGCCCTAAGTGGTTGGCCCCCTTATCCTGAGGCTGTGCCCCCCGTGTTTTAGATTCTCCGAGCAGGGGAGTGTCTGTTAAGCCCCTTCGCAGTCTAGAATGATTCAATGAGATCACCTCTCATTCTTCTAAACTCTGGGGAATATAGACCCAGTTCACTCAGCCTCTCATCACAGGACAGCCCTCTCACCCAGGGGCCAATGCAGTGATCCTGTGCTGTACCGCCTCCAACACAAGTATACCCTTTCTTAAAGATGGAGACCCAAACTATGCAGAGCATTCCAGGTGTGGCCACAACTGCTTTGCAAAGCTTGGATGTTGCAGATGTGAGGGGAGATTGTTAATCCAAAAGAGATTTGTATTTATATAGCGCCGTCCACCTCTTCAGGACACCCCAAAGTGCTTTACAGCCATTTCTGAAGTGCAGCAGCTGTTGTAGTATTGGAAACGGGGGCAGGTAATTTGCACACAGCAAGATCCCACAAACAGCAATGTGATTGGGTCCAGATAATCTGTTTTAGGTATTGGTTGAGGGATAAATATTGGCCCAAGACTCTTGGAAGAATACCCCTGCTCTTCTTAGAATATCCAAAGGCACTATTTCAGGTTCACTGTCTTTACCCAAAAGATGGTACCCCCGGCAGTGCAGCGCTCCTTCAGTATTGCACCACAAGCAACAGCGTGGATTGAGTTGTTCCAGGTTTCTGGAATGGGACTTGAAACGATGACCTTCAGGGCCAGGAAGGAGTGCTGTCCACTGAGCCATAGCTCTCTTCAAGCGTACATAGGAGCCCAGAACCATCCTCTCCCTCCTTCATATCCCCACACACACACAACTCAAATAGACCAAAGGACAAAAGCAAAATGCCTGTTTGATCCCTTTTTTCAACATTCATTGTTATTTTTTATCTACTTATTTTTATTTTCATTCATTTATTCCCTCTTTTTATCCCATTTTCAATCCATTTTTCCCCCCACCCCCTGCCCCCTCCCCCCACCCAACCTCCACAAGGGCCATCTGATAATTGTTCCTGTTACTCTATTCAGAGTGCTTACCCGTGTCCTGCTATTATCACATTCTGTTTTCTAACCTTAATGCCACCATCAGCACCTTTTTAAGCCCTTACCGCTAACATTAACACTCCCTTTGTCCTTTAGTTCATGACATCTTTGTCAATCTCTCCTTAAGCCCCCACCTATCGCTGGCCTTCTCTCCAGCTTCACCTGTCCAACCCCCCCCCTTAAACAGTATAAATTTAATCACCTTTCTACTCCTCTTCAGCTCTGAAGAAGATTCACACGGACTCAAAACATTAACTCTGTTTCTCTCTCCACAGATGCTGTCAAACCTGCTGAGTTTTTCTAACATTTCCTGTTTTAGACCAGAGAACGATATGACTCTCCTTCAGAACTGAAAGTGTCATATCGGACTCGAAACATTAACTCTGTTTCTGTTTTACAGATGCTGCCAGGCTTGTTGAGTTTTACAAGCACTTTGTTTTTTTTGATGTCAGATCTCCAGCATCAATAGTATTTTGCTCTTATATCATTGGCCCAGAGAATCCCTGGGAAACCATGAGGAATTAGCAATAGCCAAACCCACATGAACGCATTCCCACTTCCTCTCAGTTCTTACCCCAATCCCTCTGGGAGGCTGGGATTCCTTCCCGGGATTCAGTTCCACAGGAGCTGGGAGCTCCCTGGCACCCAGCCCGAGTGGCCAATCACGGCTGAGCTCAGGCAATGTATAGCGGTAGGCTGCTCGACCGTGGGGGGCCTCACGGGCCAGCACAATCTTTGTTTGTGCCCAGCTCTCACTTGCCCGTGAGTGTGTGGGGCTGAGGTCCTCAAACCGGGGTCTGTAAGTGCGTTGCTAGGGATGAGCCGGTTAAGAAGGGAGCCAGGATGCTAACTGAAGAATTGTCAACAGCCACCGTGTACTTATATCGCACCTGCAGAACCGGGTTTAAGGAACGTCTTAAATGAGGAGAGTGGAGGCGGAGAGGTTTAGGGAGAGGATTCTAGAGCTGAGGGCCCAGGCAGCTGAAGGCAGAGTTGGAGAACACAGGTCGTGAAGGGTTGCAGGTGGTTTCAGGGATTTTTTTTTGGGGGGGTGGGGCGGCTGAGTGCGTGTCAAACATGGGAGGGCTTGAAGTAACAGGACAAAGGCAGTTTGCATCCAGGTGGTGAGTAAGGGCAGAATTGGACTTGGCAGCAATGCCCCCCACGATCGAATTGCCCATTGGCACAGGTGGGGAATAGGTTGCTCGTGCGAGGTCACCCATGGGTTTCGGGCTCTGGGGCAGAGTCTCAACAAGGGGGTGGGGAAAGGAAAAAGGAGATTCATTTATTCACAACATTTTGGCACACCTCAGTATTCCAGTGTGTGCTCTCTCTCGGTTTGCTAAGGACAGATCCCACCCACGAGCAGGACAGCCACCTGCTTCAGCAGCCACAGCATCCGGCAGGTTAGGGAAGATAAGGAAACTCACACCAGCTCCCCTCTCTTCCCCTCCACAAACCACCGGCAAAAGACACAGTCATGATGGTCAGTGCAGGTGGTCATTGTGGTCAGGTTGACCACAACGTTCCACTGACAGCCCATTAGTTTCACACTTGATACATCCCCTCCCTGCCACACCACCCACACCCCCTTCACTTCCCCGCCAAGGCAGGTTGAGGGAACTGACCCTTTGCCCAGATTCAGCAGAAGGCTGGGGATTGGCGACGGGAGCCAAGGATCAGGAGGCCATTCAGCCCCTTGAGCCTGTTCCAGCATTCAATTCGATCAAGGCCAATCTGGATCTCAACTTCCATCTGGTTGCATTGGTTCTGTAGCCAATGCGTAACAAATATCTTAAGCCAAATTGTTGGAATTTTCATCCTCAACAGGTTTTGAGTTTGAATTTAGAATAGCTCAGAACCTGGCCATTTCACCCCAATTTTACTGATGTTTATGATCCAGTCTCTTCTCTCCTATTTATGTAGCATATTCTTCCCTCATGTATATCTAGTTTCCCCTTAAACACACGAGGTCATCTCTGGGAAATTGTTACTTTTCCTGCTCCACCCCCACCCCCTCACCATGTTCTCCTTGTCTGTGAGGGTTAATTCCATCCCAGCTCCACATCCAGACCAACAGCTCGAGGGTCAGGGCAACATCTTGCAACTTGTCCAGGGATTCTCTGCCATTCTCAGATCAGCTATTCACTCCGCTCTCCCGCAATGCTCCTGTATCGACATCAGGTGAGACAGTGACTGAGAGAACACCAACAGCCAATCTTCCACTAGTGGCATCAGGTTGACACACAACAGCCCCGACCTCGATGCTTGATGTTGGGTGTGGAAGGAATTTTGCTCCTCGTATAACCCATGCTGTACCTGTCCTGAGAGTGTTTGATGGGGACAGTGTAGAGGGAGCTTTACTCTGTATCTAACCCCGTGCTGTACCTGTCCTGAGAGTGTTTGATGGGGACAGTGTAGAGGGATCTTTACTCTGTATCTAACCCCGTGCTGTACCTGTCCTGAGAGTGTTTGATGGGGACAGTGTAGAGGGAGCTTTACTCTGTATCTAACCCCGTGCAGTACCTGTCCTGGGAGTGTTTGATGGGGACAGTGTAGAGGGAGCTTTACTCTGTATCTAACCCCGCGCTGTACCTGTCCTGAGAGTGTTTGATGCTGACAGTGTAGAGGGAGCTTTACTCTGTATCTAACCCTGTGCTGTACCTGTCCTGGGAGTGTTTGATGGGGACAGTGTAGAGGGAGCTTTACTCTGTATCTAACCCTGTGGCTGTACCTGTCCTGGGTGTGTTTGATGGGGACAGTGTAGAGGGAGCTTTACTCTGTATCTAACCCCAAGCTGTACCTGTCCTGGGAGTGTTTGATGGGGACAGCGCAGAGGGAGCTTTACTCTGTATCTAACCCCGTGCTGTACCTGTCCTGGGAGTGTTTGATGGGGACAGTGTAGAGGGAGCTTTACTCTGTATCTAACCCCGTGCTGTACCTGTCCTGGGAGTGTTTGATGGGGAGTGTAGAAGGAGCTTTACTCTGTATCTAACCCCATGCTGTACCTGTCCTGGGAGTGTTTGATGGGGACAGTGTAGAGGGAGCTTTACTCTGTATCTAACCCCGTGCTGTACCTGTCCTGAGAGTGTTTGATGGGGACAGTGTAGAGGGAGCTTTACTCTGCATCTAACCCTGTGGCTGTACCTGTCCTGGGTGTGTTTGATGGGGACAGTGTAGAGGGAGCTTTACTCTGTATCTAACCCCAAGCTGTACCTGTCCTGGGAGTGTTTGATGGGGACAGCGCAGAGGGAGCTTTACTCTGTATCTAACCCCGTGCTGTACCTGTCCTGGGAGTGTTTGATGGGGACAGTGTAGAGGGAGCTTTACTCTGTATCTAACCCCGTGCTGTACCTGTCCTGAGAGTGTTTGATGGGGACAGTGTAGAGGGAGCTTTACTCTGCATCTAACCCTGTGCTGTACCTGTCCTGGGAGTGTTTGATGGGGACAGTGTAGAGGGAGCTTTACTCTGTATCTAACCCCGTGCTGTACCTGTCCCGGGAGTGTTTGATGGAGACAGTGTAGAGGGAGCTTTACTCTGTATCTAACCCCGTGCTGTACCTGTCCTGAGAGTGTTTGATGGGGACAGTGTAGAGGGAGCTTTACTCTGCATCTAACCCCGTGCTGTACCTGTCCTGGGAGTGTTTGATGGGGACAGTGTAGAGGGAGCTTTACTCTGTATCTAACCCCGTGCTGTACCTGTCCTGGGAGCGTTTGATGGGCACAGTGTAGAGGGAGCTTTACTCTGTATCTAACCCCGTGCTGTATCTGTCCTGGGAGTGTTTGACGGGGACAGTGTAGAGGGAGCTTTACTCTGTATCTAACCCCGTGCTGTACCTGTCCTGGGAGTGTTTGATGGGGACAGTGTAGAGGGAGCTTTACTCTGTATCTAACCCCGTGCTGTACCTGCCCTGGGAGTGTTTGATGGGGACAGTGTAGAGGGAGCTTTACTCTGTATCTAACCCCGTGCTGTACCTGTCCTGGGAGCGTTTGATGGGCACAGTGTAGAGGGAGCTTTACTCTGTATCTAACCCCGTGCTGTATCTGTCCTGGGAGTGTTTGACGGGGACAGTGTAGAGGGAGCTTTACTCTGTATCTAACCCCGTGCTGTACCTGTCCTGGGAGTGTTTGATGGGGACAGTGTAGAGGGAGCTTTACTCTGTATCTAACCCCGTGCTGTACCTGAGCAGCACTCATTTGAAAAAGTAAGTTAAAAAAAAACACCATCAGGAGAAAACAAAAACTTTTACTTTTGTTTAAAGGAGAAACATTTACAGAAATTGAAGCAAAAATTACAAACTGTACAAGACAAAAACTCCAAAAAATCTTTTCATGCTTGGCTGAGTGGTGGAGCCTGAATCAAACAAGTCTGTGGGCACAGCGAGACAATAATCACAGAATTACACCTTCACAAGCAGGGCCCTCCTTCCTGTACACACAGTGATGGAACAGAACAAGACAGACATGCCTATGAGTTAATACAACCCAGAAAGTCTCTCAGGACTGCAAGCTGGGGAAGAGGAAATATCCAACTCAAAAAACACAGAAAAGATTTCAAGTTCAGCTGAAAACTTGGTGGCGTCTGAAGAGCCAAAGCCGGTTTCACAGCTTCTGAATTCCGGAGCAGTGACTGCCCAGGACAGGCAGCTGCTTAAAGCAGCACAGAGGCAGGGCATTTAGAAAGCCTCCCAACAAGGGATTGAGATGGGTTTCATCGCACATCTTCAATCATAATAAAACTTCTGCTCTCAAATCTGTACAGAAGTGTTGTGTTTATTATTTTTTTTAAAATGTAGGTTTCCTTTTGGATGCAGCAATCAAAAAAAAGTCTCGCCAGGCAGAACGCTTCTGTGAAATCAAACTGCCCAACACTGAAAGAGACAGGTGTTTCCTGCCCGTGAGACTGGCCATCGCGGGTGCTGTGCCCAGGCAGATCCTGTGAACCTTTTACTCTCTGCCACGGCGTTTTGCTCCATATGTTATGCATAGATTTGTTAATCGAGTTATTTACAGAGACACTTTGGCAACAGGGCCTTTGCTCAGGGGCAAAGTGGTACAGGGGGAGCCTTACCACTGGCGCTGGTGGGCATTAGGGGGCAGTAGCTGGCTGCAGAGCTGTCAGGGTGTACTTTCTTTAACTCAAACATTTCACTGGCGCAGTTCTGCGTTTGCGCTATGCAGTCACAGACTCTCGCCCTCCCCAAGGGAATTGCCCCCCATTGCCCCCTCCCTGCACCCCCCAAAGGCAGGAGGGGAGGGCTTCCAGTCCAGGAATTCGCAGCCTACGGGGGGGCAAACCCCGTGTGGACAGGCATCTATTCTCCATCCAAACCAGCAAGTGCGCTTACTTGCCACTAAACATCATGCTTGGTTTTGACAACACAATGGCACACATCAGGCAAGCACAGGGACCAGTCCTTGAACAGGAAAGGGAAACCAAAACATTTTTAAATGTGCCAGGCCGTACAGGGTGCACAATCGCAGCAGGTACCACTCACATTACCTGGTCGTTAGTGTTGATGCTTTAGCCCTCCAGCACAGCAAAGTCACATAAACTAGCCTGAGGCTATCCCCCACTTCCAGTCCCCTACACACACACCAGAGACTTAGAGGGTGGCCACATGCACAAATATGCACGCACGTAGGCGCGCGGGCCCACACGCACACACAGACACGCGAGCCCACTCACAGACACGCGAGCCCACTCACAGACACGCGAGCCCACTCACAGACACGCGAGCCCACTCACAGACACGCGAGCCCACTCACAGACACGCGCGCCCACTCACAGACACGCGCGCCCACTCACAGACACGCGCGCCCACTCACAGACACGCGCGCCCACTCTCAGACACGCGAGCCCACTCACAGACACGCGAGCCCACTCACAGACACGCGAGCCCACTCTCAGACACGCGCGCACACTCACAGACACGCGCGCACACTCACAGACACGCGCGCACACTCACAGACGCACGCACACTCACAGACACGCGCGCACACTCTCAGACACACGCGCACACTCACAGACACGCACGCACACTCACAGACACGCACGCACACTCACAGACGCGCGCACACTCACAGACGCGCGCACACTCTCAGACACGCGCGCACACTCTCAGACACGCGTGCACTCTCAGACACCCGCGCACACTCTCAGACAGGCGCGGTGCGCGCGCACACTCACAGGCGCGCGCACACTCACAGGCGCGCGCACACTCACAGGCGCGCGCACACTCACAGACGCGCGCACACACAGACATTTTGCCAATATTTTGACTGGGGAAGCAGACAAAAGATCAGTTGTCAGAGGAAGAAAAAGCAAGGTTAAAAACTGCCGTTTGCAGGTACAGCCACCATGAAGCACATCTTTTAAAACACGGTCACTGTTTTACTGTACTATGCGAAACTGTGACAATTACAGACACATTTTGCTTCTGACCCTGGGTTATACACGGCAGCAGGTACAACCCAAAATGGATCTGTGTACATTGCTGACACGATAAATATACCTATGTACATACATACAGGCGCACGTATGCGCACAGCAGTTATTACACGCTTATCTTCTCAGCTGTATCCATGGAGCCATCTTGCATCACCAGCTGTGTCTATGAATCAAGGGGAACGCTCATTGTCAGTGAGCCAGTTGGATGGCCAAGCAGTGGCCTCTAATGGCGATGGTGAGGGCTTCTCGAGCGTGAGCGAGAACGCCTGGATAACATGAGAATGAAAGAGTCAGGTTATTCTCAGGTAACAATCACTGCCATCCACACCAATTTTCTCCCAGCGCTGAATGTTTGTAGGGGGCAGTTCTGCCTGGGGTAAAGAGGGTGGTGTGGGGGCCGAATGGCCTTCTTCAGAGATGGGTGGTGAGGGGGGGGGGAATCACACGAGGGGTGCTCGAGGGGCGGGCGGGGGCGAGAGGTGTCCGAGGGAGGAGGGCTAGTGCTACCGGAAGGGCGGGGGCAAGGGGTGCCAGAATGGAGGGGCCTGGGAAGGAGGAGAGGGGTGAGGTCTAGCGGGAAGAGGAGGGGAGATGGTCGGGGGGTAAAAAGAGAGAGGAGGGCGGAGGGGTGGATCTCACAACATTTTTAGGGAGCTCGTGAAGCGGTTGATGGGTCATGCTGGAGAGTGTGAACCCCGCCACTCTCAGCAACTGCTGGCTGCCCACCCTTTCTGAGATCAATGTCCTCAGCACAGACCCAGGGCCGAAACTAGAACAGTTCTGGTCTCTACAATTCATTAAGCACACGGCAAGGACTCAGCCCTCAAAACAGGGGAAGCTCGGTTAATAAAAGGCACCTTCCAGTGAGAAACAGCCTCTAGACTGGAGTCTCTTACCTTCGCGATGAGCTGCTGTAATCACGGCCTACAGATAAAAGAAGAGGAAATCAGTGACATCGGGAGATGGAACCCTTGCATCACCGTGACTTGTGGATACTCCGGCACCTGCAACATCATCGATTCGGGCCTCTGCACCCAGTACAACGCAATTCTTCGAAAAAGCGGCCATTTGTCCCAACAAGCCTCCTATCCCCCTTTTCACAGATCTGGTGCAGCACTGGGGGAGTGCTGCATTGCTGGAGGTGCTGTCTTTCAGGTGAGACGTCGAACCGATACTTTCTTAAATAATGTGAGAGGTTCCCAAGACCTGATATTATCTTTGTTATCCCAAGCTGAGCTTTCCTTAAGGGAAAGGATATCCTTGCAACAGAATGGTGGCCAGTACTTTAGACAGCCTGCTGGACAGTGCACATAGGTGTCAGCTGTGGCTCAGTTCATAGCACCCTCGCCTTTGAATCAGAGGGTTGTGGGTTCATGTCCCACTCCCGGAAACCAAGAACTGTGAATGTACTCGAAAGAGTTGCAATCTGTGACTGTTGATAACTCGAAAGAGTTACACTCCTACCCTCCATGCTCCTCCTCACGGCTCCGACATCTGCTGGAGTAAAGCTCCAGCAATACACGCTACTCTTGGATTCCTCATTCACTCTTCATTTTTACACACAAGGCAGACTTGCGTTTATATAGCACCTTTCATGACCTCAAGGTGTTGTTGCTAAGTGGGGGGAGGTGGTGGCATAGTGGTATTGTCACTGGGCGGGTATTCTAGAGGCCCTGGGGAATGTTCTGGGGACCTGAGTTCAAATCCCACCACAGCAGATGGTCAAATTTGAATTCAATGGAAATAAAAGCCTGATGATGACCACGGAACCATTGCTGGGGACCTGGGGTGGAGGGGGTTGCACATAGCAGTCCCCTATAATCATAGGACGTGTCGGTTCACCGACTCCCAAGACACCTGCCCTTCTTGTGGAGTCCGTGGACCACGTCTACATAGGGTGTTGTAGGCTGCACTCCCTTTTCAGTTATCTAAAGAACCTTTTATTACTGTTTTGTTTGCACTTCAGCCCCATGCTCCTGATCTACGGACACCCGGTGCGGAGGGGGGGGAGGGAGGAGGACCTCCTCGTGAATCCGCTCCTGGGCTTGGCCAAGTCGGCCATTAACAGGTCCAGGCAGCAGACGATGGAGGGGCTCGTCCCACCTGACTGTTTGGCTCTCTTCCGCGGCTACATTCGCGGCCGAGTGTCCCTGGAGAGGGAGCACGCGGTGTCTGTCGGCACCGTCCAGGCCTCCCGTGCCCGGTGGGCACCGCGGGGACTGGGGTGTTTTAGCGACCCTCTTAACCACATTTTGGTTTGATGTTGTAAGTTTCCTCTAAATTTTGTTTTTGGTTTTGCAGTGACCCTAACTTAGGGGCTGCGTTTTATTTTATCCCTCATTTTGTTAATTGAGTTCATTTGGTTGGCTTTTAAAAGAGCTACACTCCTACTGACCCTCCCTGCTCCTCCTCACGGCTCCGACATCTGCTGGAGTAAAACTCCAGCAACACACACTACTCTTGGATTCCTCATTCACTCTTCGTTTTTACACACAAGGCAGACTTGCGTTTATATAGCGCCTTTCATGGCCTCAAGGTGTTGTTGCTAAGTGCTTTTACAGCCAACAAAGCACTCTGAGGTGTAGTCACTGCTGTAATGTGGGAAACACAACATTTGCGCACAGCAAGCTCCCACAAACAGCAATGTGATAATGAACAGGTAATCTGCATCAGGTGCTGGTTTGAGGAATAAATATTGGCCAGAACAGCAGCAGAATGTCCCCCGGCTATTCTTTGGAGTCATGTACAAGAGGGAAGACATGCCCTCGTCTGAAAGATGGCACCTCTGACAGCGCTGCACTCCCTCAGTAATTGGCACTGGGAAGATCGGCCTGAATTTTTGTGCTCGAGTCTCTGGAGTGAGACTTGATCCCATGACCTCCTGACCCAGAGAGCTAGCCAGTGAGCCAAGGCCGACCCCAGAGGCATGGGATATTTGGCAGGCTATTTAACCTTATGGAGTGTCAGAGCCCGACCCGGTCCTGTCCAAACCCACTTTCTCCCAGCACTCACTGAATCGGGAGGGATCAGGAGGGATTATCTCCTCCTTACACTGTAGGTAATTCTCATGTACCACCTGGCTGAAGCTATCCAGCTCAAAGCAGATCAGGGGCTGAATCTGACATGCACTTTCTGTTCTGTGCAATTAGCACACACTCCCCCTCAAGGCCCTAAGTTCTGGAATTCCCTCCCTTAAGCTTCATTGTGCCTCTGCCTCTCTCTCTCTCTCCTCTTTTAAGATGCAGAATGGCACCGAATAGATGCTGCACTGAAAACAGGCCATTCAGCCCAAGCTAGTGTTCCAGTCTTCACTCTCAGAACCCACCTCTGCCAACAAGCTTTTGGTCACCCTCCCCCTCAGGGTGACTCAGTGCCAAATTATGTCTGATTTATGCCTCTCTGAAGCGCCTTGAGGTGCTCTACTAAGCCTAAGGTGCTACATAAATGCAAGCTGTTGTCGGATGATGTGAAATCCTGAGAAAGCTTAGAGGGGGAACTTGCTAGAGGTGTGCAAAGCTGTGAGGGGTTTTGAGAAAGGTATTTCAGGATGGGAGGGTGGGGGAGAGAGGGGGTATAGTATTTCCGCTGGTAACGAGAAATCATTCCCAAATCAAAAAAGACATAAAGACATAAAGTGAGAGGCCGGGGGATTTTGCCTTTTAAAATGCAGGGCCGGGGAGTGGAAATATTCCCCTCAGAAACAGGAGTTAAAACCGTAATACCATTTAGGAATGAACAGGATAAATATCTGGAACCCAAACACTTGAACAGACAGGGGAATAGGGCTGAGTGGCTAAGCTTTTCCAGAGAGCCAGCACAGATGCACAAAGGGCTGAATGGCCTCCTCCCACACTTTGATTCTACACGATCGATAGGTTCTAATAAATGCAAACTCTACCTTTCTGGCCTGTGCGGCTAAAGTACCTGCTGCGAGGAGACGTAGCGGTAATGTCACTGGACGGGTAATCCAGAGGCCCCCAGGCTAGTGCTCTGGGGACACGAGTTCAAATCCCACCACGGCAGCTGGTGCAATTTAAATTCAAATAATAAAACCTGGAATTGAAAGTTAGTCTCAGTGGCCATGAAACTACCATCGATTGTTGTAAAAACCCGTCTGGTTCACTAATGAAGGGAATCTCCTGACTTTACCCGGTCTGGCCTACATGTGACTCCAGGCCCACAGCAATGTGGTTGACTCTTAACTGCCCTCTGAAATGGCCGAGCCGAGTGATATCCACTTGCGTTGCCGTAGCCTCCAGGGCTATGAGCCAAGCATTGGAAAATGGGATTAGTGTCATCAGATCTTTGTTGACCGGTGTGGACACGATGGGCTGAATGGCCTCCTCCTGTGCTGTAAACGTCTATGAGACACTCAGGTCAAAGGCAATTAGGGATGGGCAACAAATGCTGGCCTTGGCAGCGACGCCCACATCCCCTGAAAGAATTAAAAGGAGAAAAACAGCAGGAAAAGCACTGGGGAGCCATGCGGGCAGAGGAGGGGTAAAGGGAGCCCTCTGCAACCTCTTCAAACACTGGACCCTCACAGCACAGAAGCTGCTGCTACAGCTTTCATCTCAAACAACAAGTTGGAAATCAGCTTCAGTGATAGGGCGTGGGCAGGGACAGGGAGTGATCCCCTGCTTCGGGTATGGAGAATATGCAGGCACCCGCGCGCGCACTACAACAATTAAAGTGGCATTCCACACATCAGGGCAGAGGTGGACTGAGGTAAGGAAGGCAAGCCCTCATGTGACACCATCCTCATACTGCAGTAGGACACAGGGGAGTGGGGGGGGGGGGAGGGTGGGCGTCTGTGTTTGTGCCCGAGCCCAAATCTGAAGGGAATCCCAACTGATTGGGCCCTTACCTGGTACATTGAGCCAGTTTGATTGTGCCCCGTACACTTTGTCAGCAATTCACAGCCTGATTGGGGAACGGGAACACACACGTTACATTAGAAATGAAGTTGCTGCTTTACAGTGACTGAACCAGCCAAGTTCCAGTTTCACCAAGCGGTAATGGTGCAATCCTGACTGCTGTCCGTCCGGGGAATTGCGAGAACACGAGAATTAGGAGGAGTGGGCCGTTCAGTCCCTCGAGCCTGCTCCGCCATTCAATAAGATCATGGCTGATCCGATTGTGGCCTCAATCCCACTTCCCCGTCTGTCGCCCACAACCCTCGACTCCCCCGTCGATCAAAAATCTGTCTAACTCAGCCTTGAATATATTCAAGGGCCCGGAATCTACTGCTCGCCGAGGGGGAGAGAATTCCACGGACTTAACCACCCTCAGGGAAGAAATTTCTCCTCATCCGTCTTAAAATGGGAGACCCCTAATTTTTAAACTGCGCCCCCTAGTTCTAGACTGCCCCACAAGGGGGAACATCCTCTCAGTATCCACCCTGTAAAGTCCCCCTCAGGATATTATATGTTTCAATAAGATCACCTCTCATTCTTCTAAACCCTAATGAGTCTAGGCCCAACCTTTCCTCGTAAGCTAACCTCTTCATCTCGGGATTCAGCTGAATGAACCTTCTCTGCGCTGCTTCTAATCCAGTGATATCCTTTAAGTAAGGAGATAAAAACTGTACTGTTTGCACTCCTCGATTCTGTC
Source organism: Cetorhinus maximus (assembly GCF_964194155.1). NCBI lineage: Eukaryota > Metazoa > Chordata > Chondrichthyes > Lamniformes > Cetorhinidae > Cetorhinus > Cetorhinus maximus. The sequence continues at coordinate 14,979,698 of NC_135910.1, read as the reverse complement.
CTCTTTTATTTTAAAAAAAATGCGATGCTTATATAAGGTATTTAATACACAGACACACATTTGGGTTATATTTTATGGTCCAGCAGCAGCGAGCCTTGTCACAGGCACCCCAGAGGCTTGGGGGATGTAATCCTGTCTGACCCAGCTTGGCCCAGTCATGAATAAAGATAGTGGTTTGGGCCAAGGCACTGTCTGCTGAGCAGCAGGGGACGCAGCCATTTGCATACACAGCCACCAGAAAGAAAGAGAGAGTATCGGGAGGTTACCGCAAATTTTCGAACGAGGGGGTGGCCGGGTGGGTGAGGAGAGAGAGAGAGAGAGAGAGAGGAAAAAAAGAGAAATGTGGTTCTGAGTGATGTACAGCTAGTGGAGTCTCGCCCAGTAGGCAGAGAAAGAAACCATGCGGAAAGCCTATTTACGGTACGCAGTACTGGCACACCCACTGACACTGAGGCGAAGCACAGCTGGCAAAGGGCACGGTCTTACAGTCAGCGTGTCACCTCCTTGTGGTCACAGGCACGTTGTCAGTAATGGGTCAGCACCATCACCATCTCAAAGGAATAGGGGTTTGAAAGCATCAGGGGCTAAAATAAGCGGCGTTACTAAGCACGTGCCCAGGACTGTGCGGGGTTCCGATTGGCTGCCACGTTTCTACAATACGATGACTAGACTTCAGAGATTGTTGCGAAGCTCTTCGGGGCAGGCTGAGGCTGTGAAAGGCACTATACAAACGCAAGTTCTTTCTCCCAGTGGCGCTCGCCTCTGACATTGCAGATGGCTCACTGGTGAGTGCAGCTCTCTGGAACTGTATGGCACCCCACAGACCCCAGGGTGCTCCAAGTTCCATCGCCCGTCTGTGTGACAAGCTGGCACACCAACGCTCAAGTCGGCAGCAGTAGTGCTATTTGACCCCTGGGTTGGAGAGGAGCAGGAATGATAAAACCAGCAAAAACAAAAATACCTGGAAAAACTCAGCAGGTCTGGCAGCATCTGTGGAGAGGAGCACAGTTAACGCTTCGAGTCCGAATGAACCTTCAACAGCTCGAAACGTTAACTGTGCTCCTCTCCGCAGATGCTGCCAGACCTGCTGAGCTTTTCCAGGTATTTTTGTCTTTGTTTGGGATTTCCAGCATCCGCAGTTTTTTGCTTTTATTTATGATAAAACCAGCCCCCACCTTCCACCACCCCACCCCACCCGAAATTCCCGTCACGATCCAGGTAGACGAGGTCCAAGCTGAGCCACAATGCCCCCGCAGCTCAATATCCCTACTGTTAGTCGGGTGGATTGGGCCTACTTAAGGGTGGCTGGCACCTTTGGAAAAGTAGTCTGGTTCAGAGTCAGCACGGTCAGGAGAGGAGGAGGGGAGAAAATTAGAGTGTAATTAAATTAAAAATTGGCCCATAACAGGTTGTGTAAAGAGAAACTTGGTTCATTCAGCTTTAATAGCTTTGGGGCGTCTCTGAAAGACGTGATAAGTGTTACATAATGCCATGGCTCTTTCTTTCTCTCTCAACCATGCCAAGCGTTCATAATCTGCACCGCAGCAGGACTGAGAAAAACACAACAGGCTTGTTTCTCAGGTCCCTCCCTCCCACACAGCTCTACTTTTCCAGGAAGGTATGTTTCCTCCTCGTGACAAACAGAAACTTCAGAGGGCAGCAGAATCTGCAGACCTCCCTCCCCAGTCTGTGCCGGGGTGGGCGGGGGGGACCATGACACAAAGTACCCTCAACAGCTTACATTTATATAGCGCCTTTCCTCACAGTAAAATATCCCAAGGAGCTGCACAGGAAGCGTTCAGACAAAATTTGACACTGAGCCACATAAATAGATATTCAGACAGGTGACCCGAAATGTTTGCTGAGAGAGAGAGAGAGGAGAGAAGAGAGAGAGAGAGAGAGCGATTGAGAGAGAGAGAGGAGAGGTTTAGGGAGGGAATTCTGGAGCTTTGGGCCCAGGCAGCAGCAATACCAGAGCAATTAAACTGAGAATCCCAATATATTCCAAAAGCTCATATCACTAACACGTGCTGGGTGTAGAAAATGATACTGTGGGAATTCCATGAATAAAGTTTATGGTAGAACCGGACACATTAGCGAGGCCAGTGAGGAAGGGCTTTTCTTAAAACCAATTCTCACTCGGTCTTCTGACAACGGTTACCAGCTGCCCCAGAGCTCTCACTGCGACCGACAAACAGCCACAAAGGAACTGTCCCGAGAAAGCTATGTGCAGTCAGAGCAATTCTGCAAATCCCCAAAACTGTCCCAACAGGCCAGCAACGTTGAGAATGCATCTGCATTTCTGACCCCTTTCCATTTGTGACAGCCGTTTGCATTTGCTGAGGCTGGGTTCATGGAATGATAGAGCACAAAGAGGCCATTTGGCCCGATGTGCCTGTGCCATCCCTTTGTCAGAGTTACCCAACGAATCCCACTGAAGTACAGAAGGACCCGCTGCAGGATTTGGGCACAATGAAGCTATTGCACCACCTGGTGGCACAGCGACTCACTGCAACGCACATATCAAATGAAAGACTTGCATTCACATGGCGCCTTTCACAAGCTCAGGACATGACAAAAGTGATTTACAACCAATGAAGTACTTTTAAAGTGTGGTCACTGTAATCATGTAGGAAAGAGAGCTGCAAATTTGCGCACAGCAAGCTCCCACAAATAACAATGTGATAATGATCAGGTCATATTCTTAATGTTGTTCAAAGAATAATTATTGGTCAGGGCAGCCCCTGCCAGTCTGCGCTGTAAGCATTTCCTCTCATTATGATAAATCTAGAAACAAAACTGCAAACTATTCCCTGGCATTTTGGATTAAAACGGTGCTGATTGCAAATTCAGACCAAGTTTTCAGTGGCCTTAACCAGCATCATCGGAGTTGTACTATTAAAGAGATGGTCTGAGTGGATAACTTTCTAAGTTACACAGAATTTTACAGCGCAGAAACAGGCCTTTCGGTTCAGCATGTCCATGTTGGTGCTTATGCTCCACATGAACCTCCTCTCATCCCATCAGCATATCTAAAGATGATACCTGTGACAGTGCAGCGCTCCCTCAGTGCTGCTGTGCCATTCTAGGTTTTGCGCTCATGTCACTGAAGTACAACACGAAGGCCATAATCTTCTGGCCTGTAGGGGAGAGTTCGACCAACTGAGTCATGGCTGACGCTCAATGGGAAATCATCTTCGTGTGATGGTTCAGTCCTGTAGCGTGAAGCGCATTCACACCCCTGTCCTCCCCGGGGGAGACCAGAGGTTCCACAGCAGCGGGTAAAAGGGACTGCAATCCTGCCAACTTCACCCACCCCACCCAACCAAATTCCTGATCACTGCCCAGGTAGACGAGGTTAAAACTGAGCAGTGATGCCCCCCCCCACCCCCAACCAGTTAGTCAGGCGGATTGGGCCCCCGAGTACACGGCTCACAGCGAATACGTACCATGCCTTGGCGAGCACGAGCGGCTTCTTCTTGGGTACTCTTTCTCCCACTCGTCCCGTTCTTTATCTCTGCGTTCTCTCTCCCTGCATGGCAAAAAAAAAGAAAAAACAGAAAAAGCAGCATTTGCATCACTCAGCCCGCCAGACGCCCGGACAATCGCGCAGTTCCAAACTCCAAGATTCTACACGGCTATCGGAGCTCAGGACGAGCGCCCAGAGGAGCACGGGTATTTCTGCCCATCGGAAAGCTTCGGCCTCCGCCTCTCCTGAATTTACTGGGGCTTGCCTTGGCTGCGTTCACAAGCACCGAAGCCCCTACAGTGCCACACTGGCGGGACATTATTCACCATTAAGCCTAGGCATCTGGCAGGAACAGCAACACCATGCGTGTGGGCTAGTACAGTGCTGGGGCACAAACACACGGCGTCACGGCTGTTAACCAGGGAAATTATTTTTTATACTGCTCTTGATGGAACAAGGGGCCGCAGGCAAATTGTGGAGCCAGCACAAGGTGTTGTAGAATAAACGATCAGACAGGTTTTAACTCTGCTCTGAGGAATTCACTCACTGAGATACCTTAAATTCAGGTGCTACCTTGTGGAAAGTCAGTTCAAACAGTGACCTACCCCTCAGCTGTTGATAGCCCTGCCCTCTGCTGGGGTGTTGGAAAATGCACAGAGTACGCCTGAACTCTTCAGCAAATCAGTTTTAGCTGAGGATACTGTTAACCTTCTATTCTACACTGAACCTTAAAGGACATAGGAATTAGCAGTAGGACTAGGTCATTCAGGCCCTCGAGCCTGCTGCGCCATTCAATAAGATCATAGCTGATCTGATGTTGCCTTAACTCCACTTTCCTGTCTGTGCGCACCCCCACCACCCCCCCACATAACCCTTGATTCCCTTTTCAACCAAAAATCTATCTCAGCTTTGAATATATATTCAAAGGCCCAACCTCCGCTGCTCTCTGAGGAAGAGAATTCCAAACATTAATGAATCCTCAGAGAAGAAATTTCTCACCTCCTTCTAAGCTGGACGAACGAAAAATAGGCAGCACATCCCACCATAGTTTCTATCGAGCCAGGAGGGTCTGAGGTTAAACCGCGGACATTAGCTGATCTCGGCAGGGCAGTGCTCAGGCAGCAAAGCTGCAGGGCAAGGGGGTGGGAAATGTGCGCTGGGTCTCAATGAGAACAGGATTGAGCTCGTATCTGACGCCACAACAACAGATCATTGCCTGTATCAGGGCAATAAGAACAGACCAGGATTGGGTGATAAGAATGGGCCCGGTAGCAGTGGGAGGTGGAAGAGAGGGCAGGTGGCAGAGCTACTGCCATGCTAGGTTGGGAGAAGCATGCAAACTGTTCAAAATACAAAGAATGTATAAATTAAAACAGCTTATTTCCCTGCTGCCAGTGTTGGATCCACACCACACCATCCTCTCACGATCAGTAACACCAATTGGAGATCTACATGCTCATCAGGGAAGAGATTGCAGCAGCTTTACAGTAATTTACTGTGCGCACAGAGACAGACGGAGTGAGTAGAAAAGTATTACTTTAGTCGGATTTTTCGAGCCATTGCTCTCAGCTCATCCTCGCGTTCCTGAGAAAAAAAAACAGAAACACAGTTCAGGGGAAGCGAAATAAAATCAGGAAGCACTGGAAAAACTCAGCAGATGTGGCAGCATCTGTGGAGAAAGAAGTAGAGTTAACGTTTT
>NC_135910.1:14832485-14974330 GCF_964194155.1 Cetorhinus maximus | reverse complement strand
ATCTCTCTCAACATCTATATCTTGATTAAACCACATTAACTTTAATTCTACTCCTGGAATCAAGTTACCCCTGCCCCCTTGCCATACTCCTAACTCCCCAATACCCTCTCCTTTGGCTGTTCATCACTGTCACTGCTAACATGCTGAACAGTGCCCTTGTTTATGGCTTCAAGTCCTCACCAAGTTCCTCCTAGTCTCCAAATATCCTGTCTTACACCCTCCCCCATACAATCCCCCAGCTCCGTGTCATTAGATCTGAGGTCTAGGGTTCAGCACAACCACTTTAAGAAATACACCAACGGCCTGCCATAACACAGCCAGTCATAGCAATATAGTCCAATACTCCATTTGCTTCCCTAGTTACCTGCTGCACTTGCTAACTTTTTGTGATTCATGTACAAGCACACCCAGGTCCCTCTGTTCTCAGCATTCTACAGGCTCTCTCCAGTTGAATAGGATAAGGTGAGTGGAAATGAATGGCACCAGGAATTTAAACGTTATGAGTACCACCTGCACCCCCATGGGAAGCAGCTGTACAGCGATGAGGAGAGAACCTTGATCTAGACTAAGCACTACCCACATGGGATAAAATTATAAGATACAACCCTTTAAATACCAGTCAGTCAAGTAATCAAAGTGCCAAATGGAATGCTGGCTTTTATCTCCGGGGGGGCGGAACATAAAGAGGGGGGAGCTCTGTTTCAGCTTTACGGAGCCTTGGTCTGGCCCATCTGAAGTACTGTGTTCAGTGCTGGGCCCCGCATCTCAGGAAAGAGGTACCGCTTTCAGAAGGAGCACATCGCAGATTCACCAGAATACAAGGGTCTAAAGGGTTGAATGAGGAGGGCAGGTTGCATCAGCTTGGCCTGTGCTCCCTTGGCTGAGTAAGGTCGAAGGATGAGCTAAACCCGGCATTTAAAACGACAGAGGGGTTCAGTCTGGCAGAGGTGGAGCAACTACCTCCCATGGTGGGTGAATCCAGCAAAAGAGAGCACAACAGTGTCAGTGCCAGCTTGCCTAGGAGGGAAATCAGCACAAAGGGTAATGGAAATCTGGAAGTCACTTCCCTGAAAAGTGGGAGACTGGGGGACAACTGAAAATTTCAAGACTGAGATTGATAAGATTTTTTTTTGGCTAGCTGAGGGTTTCATGGAGTATGGAAAAAAGGCAGGTTATTTGGAACTGAACCACAGATCAGCAATGATCCAACAGAGGGGTGGAATAGGCTAAAGGGGCTAAATGGCTTCCTCCTGTCCGGGCGTTTCTAAATTTCCCAATATCTGCATGGATACTATAGGGGTGATCCCGATTGCTGTTGTTGCCCTACCTGTCGCTCCTGTTCTTGCTGCAGCTGTTTCTCTTGTGCGGCCTTCTTGTCGGCTTTAACTGGGTGGCAAAAAAGAAGTTTCACTTTTCTTCGGATGTGTCCAAAGCAGCTCCGAGTATCCCCGTTCCCACGCACCTATCCTAATCTACCTGCTCCCTCCGCAGGCTGCTACAGTCAGTCAGGGCCGCACGCTATTCCATGGACACGCCAAAGGGCCGATTGCTCCCACAGCAGATACAGGGTATATCTGCAGCCGAGACCAATCGCTACACGCCCCAAGCAACCTCCCATCCCCTGTTCTGCAACCGCTCTCGATTCCTGTGGGCGTTGTTGATTTGATACACCCACTGTCGCTGAGCCTTGCAGAGCAAGGAGATACCAGGCTTGTTACTCAGTCTGTAATGAGTGAGCCCAGTCTAGGGCTCAGCGGCTGAGGGGGGATCTATAACATACTCAGTTACACCCAGGCTTGGCAGCCACAGGGTGGGGGAATGGAGGGGAGGAATCAGTTAGGGTTTCCTTCCTCAAGATTGCTGTATCCCAGACAACATGCACATTGGGCGTGGACACTGGGCGAGGACACGATCAGGTTTGATCGTGATGACCTTGGAAACAAATAGTTACTCAGTCGTCACTGTTCAAGGTCACCACTTGGGGTGGTGTAGCTGGAGGACAACTCGTACCTGTGGGCTGAACAGCAAATAGACTTGCATTTATAAAGCACCCTTCATGACCACTGGACGTCTCAAAGCGCTTAACAGCCAATGATGTACTTTTTGAAGTGTAATCGCGTGCACAGCAAGATCCCACAAACAGCAATGTCATAGTAATCAGACAGTCCCATTTTTTGTGATGTTGGCTGAGGGATAAATATTGACCAGGGCACCAGGAGAATTCTCCCCTTCTTCAAAATAATGATGTGAGATCTTTTACATCCACCCAAACAGGCATATGGGGCCTCAGTTTAATGCCTCATCTGAAAGAGGACACCTCTGACAGGGCAGCACTTCCCTAAGTCAGTACTGCACTGGAGGGTCAGCACAGATCTTAGTGTTCAAGCCCTCATTTGAGCTTATATTAATGGCTCAACTGGGGAGTGCTTCTGAGGCACCCAGTCGGTACAAAACAGGAGCTTTACTCTGTATCTAACCCCGTGCTGTACCTGTCCTGGGAGTGTTTGATGGGGACAGTGTAGAGGAAGCTTTACTCTGTATCTAACCCCGTGCTGTACCTGCCCTGGGAGTGTTTGATGGGGACAGTGTAGAGGGAGCTTTACTCTGTATCTAACCCCGTGCTGTACCTGTCCTGGGAGTGTTTGATGGGGACAGTGTAGAGGAAGCTTTACTCTGTATCTAACCCCGTGCTGTACCTGCCCTGGGAGTGTTTGATGGGGACAGTGTAGAGGGAGCTTTACTCTGTATCTAACCCCGTGCTGTACCTGTCCTGGGAGTGTTTGATGGGGACAGTGTAGAGGGAGCTTTACTCTGTATCTAACCCCGTGCTGTACCTGCCCTGGGAGTGTTTGATGGGGACAGTGTAGAGGGAGCTTTACTATTATTTACGTAACCCAGACTTGTTGCTAGCATTTAGTCAAGGTACTAACATACCCATCACCTTGAAGGGCACAAAGTTAACAAAAAACATCCCACAGGGTTAAAATGTACAAACCAGGGCCCTGATCCTTACATTGTTTATTCAGCGCCTTCTGCATGCGGAGTTTCAGCTTTTCCTGTGGTGTCAGCTTCGGCTGGAAGAGAAAAAGGTGACATTTGTTCGGGGCCAATATTCCACCAGGTAAGACAATATAAAATCCTTCAGCGTCACCTCGAGGGGAACAGCACAGAGTGGGACTCATTTTTCATCCTGGGAACTCTGACTGCCTTGGCGACAGTCAACCAACCGGCCTGTGGGAAAGGAAGAGCCCGACGCAGCCCAAGGAGATTTACATTAAAGTCGCACCATTTCAATTTACATTTAAGGGTTCTCTGCAACCTAGATGAATGCAAACATAAAGTGAGGGTTTATTACACACAATACATGCAGCCACGCTTCAATATAAAAACAGAAGCAATCCGATTTTGAGTTCTCTGCAATATAGTATACAGGGGTCTGACAACTGTGCCATAAAGCGCTGCTAGAGGGCAGCGCTGATCCATCCCCTAACCCACAGCACAAAAACAACATTCAGCACTGACACAAAGACTGCTGATCACAGGTCAAATCTTTGGTTTAATACTTCAGCCATGCAGAAAGTTAACACATGATGCTAGTCCCTGGTTAGCTCAAATAAAGGGCATGACAGTGCAATCTTGAGAACCCTTTTTATAATCTTACTGTTGAACATCGAGGCAGTCCGGCATCAAAAAGATAATTCAACCTGTTTTGCATTCTAACCTTTGGGGAGTAATTGTCATTAAAAATTGCCAGAACGGTCTTTTCTGTTGAGCCTTGGACATTGGATCAAACTGGACAGACAGCGTTAAGTGCCGCAGTGAGGATTCTTGTGTGGAGGTCACTAGTCAAAGTGACCAGTAAACGGAGGCGAGCTTTGTTAAGACAACAGTTACAAAGAGGCAGAACCGACTACGAGAAATTAAACACATCTTAGAACCTGGGCCTCGAGAATGGGATTCAGGGGGATATTTTCAGGGCGGGTGCGAGGTCAGATTTCTCTGTCTGGAGCTCAATGTAATAAGCAGTGCTTCGAAAATTCAGCATTCACTTTTTCTCCACCACCGAGTTTATAGGCTTAATGCTCTGTTATTTCTGCTGCTATATTCTAATAAAGACATGTGTATTATAACCACTAGCAAGTTTGGCTTAATTGATAGCAATGCCACCTAAATCAGTAGGTTGAGTTTATGCCCACTCCAGCACATAAGAGAGACTTGCATTTATATGGCGCCTTTCACAACCACAGGGAGTTCCAAAATGCTTTACAGCCAATTAAGTTCTATTTGAAGTGTAATCACTGGTTGTATATAGGAAATGTGGCAGAAATTTGTACACAGCAAGCTTCCACAAACAGCGGTGTGATAATGGCACATCATCTGTCATAGTGATGTTAGCTGAGCGATCAGAACACCAGGGACAATTTCCCTGCTCTCCCTCCAGGTGGTGCCATGGGATCATTTGCATCCACTTCAAGAGGGTAGATGGGGGTCCTGGTTTAATGCATCATCTGAAAAACAACCCAGTCTTCCCTCAGTACTGTGATTGGAATGTCAGCCTAGGTTAAATGTCTTTGGAATGGGACTCAAACCAACAACCTTCTGACTTGGAGGCAGGGGTGCTAACGAGGAAGTCACCTAGTCCAGGCTGACACTCGTGCCAGTAAGGCGCGGACGCGTTAAACCCGAGGGCCCATTTGCAAGTTCAGGTGCATATAGAAGATTCTCTGGTGCTGTTCCTGGAGCAGGTGAGCTCCCCTGGTCAACATTTGTCTCTCGTCCACTCGACAGCGAGCAGAGATGCCCTGGGTTGACTTCCTCCTTGACACAGTGGCTGCTGGCCGCTATCTGAAAGTGCAGCCCAAGGCATGACTGGCACTGACTGACAATGGAACACGGAGTTTCCTGGCCTGTACGACTCAAGGAAATGCCCAATTTAGAAGTAAATAGATGTTGCAGCAATGCGAATAGATCTAATGCAAGTTGCACCATGGCACTGTAAAGCTCATCCAGTTAAAACTGGCAAACTGCCTCTGCTGTCACACGTTTAGCTGACAGATACAAGCATTTTTATATACAAGATGGCTGACGGGATTGAGATACACTTCAGAAACTCACTCCACAGTGGCCTAATGACGAGAAACTGCAACTACACTGTGACAGTTGACATAGCAAAACTGAATGGGGAATGTGATGTGTTAACAGAAAGGCTAACCAAAAATCGTAACGAATGGAAGGTGCAAATGTTCATCCTACAAATACAGACTGCAGGCAGCAGCTGGTAACGTGGATAACGAAAAAAACCTGTAACAAATTCTAAAAGCCCACATAAAAATATAACTGCAGTAACTTTATAGCATTCACAGAATCACAGGAAAGAGGAAACATTAGAACCACAAGGCCCATCACTTTGGCAAGTCTTTGCCTCCGAATTTTAGCACAATTTGGGGAACACGGTAAGGGAACATTTTAGGGACTCATTAAAGTGGAACAGTTTCAGTGTGTGAGCCAAACTGATGTGCATTCTGTTTTGTTACCGGTCACACGGCCTCAAGGACAATTTCAGGTTAGAAAGAAAAGCGACTAAAAGTTGCTGAAAGACTACTTGAGGCTGCGTAAGTGTTTCTGTGAGGTTTTCAGAGGGGCTGTGTTTAACGGAGGTGAGGTAAAATTCTTACTGACTTTGGCAGCTCCGGACTCTTTACCCACAGGAGTGTCAGACCTGGAATGAGAAAGAGAGAAAGACAGTACAGTTCAGAGCACACCTAAGGTGAAGCAACACAATTAAAGCAGCATCACTCTGTGGCTCACCACCTGCCATTAAAAGGAACAGTACAGAACAGTAGATCCAAGGTTCAACTGCTGGTCTGCATTGCTTCTGCTGAACAGCCTTCAACAGATGCACGATAAAGGACTGAACAAAATAAACTACTGTCCATGCTTCTGGTTTCTACCCACCGAAAGCTACTGAAGTGTGTTGCAGCCGTGCCTTCAGCTACCTAGGCCGTTAAGGTTCAGGAATTCCCTCCCTAAACCTCTCCGCCTCTCTTCTCCTGTTTAAGTCACCCCTTAAAACCCACCTCTTTGACCAAGCTTTTGGTCACCGGCCCAAATGCCTTTGTGTGATTCGGTGTCAAATTTTGTTTTGAGGACTGTCCAGTGAAGCGCCTTGGGATGGTCTGACTACATTAAAAGGCGCTATACAAATGCAATTTATTCTTTGGAGACACAGAGGCCAGGGTTCAGTTTACCTAGGATACCTTCCGGTGGTCAAATGGCCAAACAGTGCGCGCACACAAAGAGTAAGCAAGAGGGCAAGGTGTAGACAGTGCCGTTGGCTCTGTATCCCAGCAAGAGTCAATACCTGGAGAGGAGGGCAGAGAGCTGCTGGGAAGCCTACACATGAAGGTGTACAGAAAACAAGACATAAGCACTAGTCACTGATTAGGGGCAGAAAAGAAATATAAAAGGCTTGCATTTATATAGCATCTTTCATGACCTCAGGTTGCGCCCCCCCCCCCCCCCCCCCCCCCCCAAAAGCACATTACAGCCAATGAAACGCTTTTGTAACCTTGGAAAAATGGGAGTCCCTTTGCTCTAGATTGAGGTCCCACAAACAGATGCGATAACGATCAGATAATGGTATTGATCGAGGGATAAACCTTGACCAGGACACTGGGGAGAACTCCTGCTCTTCCTTGAAATAGTGCCCTCGGATCTTTTACATCCACCTGAGAGCACAGAAGGCACTGGGGCTCAGCATCTCATCTGAAAGGTGGCAGTTACTGACCTAGACTAAGCAAGCTCAGCAGAGGCATTGTCAGTAACATGGACAAGTGCACTTTAACTCTGCCTTAACCGCGCGGCTTCAGTGACTCCTCCATAAAAGTTAATCATTAACTTGTTTAAATTTACATCCTCTCTTTGAAAGTGGGAGGACCCCTCTCAAGTGCAGCCCAGCCCCCTCAACCAGACTCCTTTTAGGCTGGTGTACCTCAGCTTGCCCGCAAATGTATTCGCCTCACAATCCAACTACACTTCATTCCCAAACCTCAAGGTGAGCCAGCCCTTGCTCCAAGCAGTGCGAGTGGGGAGCGATCGGCACAGCTTTTTTTGGGTGGGGTTGAGTCACTCCTCCTGCCCCCTCACTCCAGAACTGACCAGCCGGTTTGGGAGTCTGCATGTTGCTGCTGCATGGTGGAGGGTGGTGCTGATGTTATTGGAATAGTAATCCAGAGGCCCAGGCTAATGCTCTGAGGACATGGGTTCAAATCCCACCCTGGCAGCTGGTGGAATTAGAGAGAAAAAAAAAATCAATTAATAAAATCTGGAATTGAAAGCTAGTCTCAGTAATGGTAACCGTGAAACTATCATCAATTGTTGTAAAAACCCATCTGACTGGGTGCAGGCTCGATGGGCCGAAGGGCCTCTTCTGCACTGCGATTCACTAATGTCCTTTAGGGAAGGAAATCTGCCGTCCTTACCTGGTCTAGCCTACAAGTGACTCCAGCCCCACAGCAACGGGGTTGACAATGTGCCCTCTGAAATGGCGTGGCAAGCCACTCAGTTCGAGGGGCAATTAAGAATGGGCAACGAATGCCGGCCTTGCCAGTGATGCCCACGTCCCACAAAGGAGCAAATAAAAAAAGCATTAGCCTGAATAAGAAGAGTCATGAGTGGTTCGAAGTCACGCTTACTTTTTCAGTTTTTCGCCCATGGCGGGAGAAGCAGCCACTTTCCCCAGGCTCTCTTTGACGGGAGAGAGGGATTTGCTTTGGCTCTGAGAGCCGCTAAGACTGTCGCTGCTGCTCCGGCTGGTGCTGTTCCGGCGGCGGCTCGAGCTGTAGCTTGTCCTGCTGCTCCGCCGGTAACGGTCATCTGAGCGCGAATGACTCCTTGACCTTCAACAGGAAGGAAAGATGCTTTAACAACATGAAACAGGAGCAAAGTACATACCTGGGCACTTCCTTGTTCCTCTGTTACTTTCTCTCCTGAAGGCGCTGACTATTGCTGGGTGCTGTACCAGCATCATTGGTACCTCTCACACATGTTACATAGAATTCCCAACTCAGAAACAGGCCATTGGCCCAACTGGTCAATGCCAGCATTAATGCACCACACGAGCCTCTTTTCACTCCACTTTCTCTCACTATCAGCATATCCTTCTAACTCTTTTCTCCTTCATTTATTTAGCCTGCTTCCCTATTTCATTCTTTGTATGATCGCCATGTGTTCACAGTATATTTAACCACGCTGAGCATCAGAGGTGTTCCTGGCCATCTCTTCACCTGAACTTGCCAATTGGACACTGCTTGTAAACACATCACCAGCCCATCAAAGCCTCAAATTTAATGTTCTCATCCTTGCATGGCCTCGCCCCTCCCCATCCCTCTAACCCTACAACTAACCGCATCCTAACTCAACATTTCATTAACTCTGGCTTCAATCATCACCCCCTCCTTTCACTCCTAAGCTACCCCATTCAGCTCTCCTCCTCCTCTAAGACCCACATTAAAATCCACCTCTTTGACCAAGGCTCTAGTCACTCTTCTTGCTCTACCTTGTTATCTCTTTATTTCTCCCCCTCCCCCTACTGACCCCTCACAGCTTTGTGAAGTATCTTGGGACAGCTCTCTGCACAGAAAGGTTCTATGTAAATGCAAGTTTTTGTTGCATAGAATGTACAGCGTAGAAACTGGTCACTCAGGCTATTCTCCATTTGAGCCTCCCTCCATCTCACTATCTGCATATCTTCTATTCCTTTCTCCCTCGTGTGTTTATCCAGCTTCCTCATTAAAAACATCTACGCTATTTGCCTCAAGCACTCATTGTGGTTGCAAGTTCCACATTCTAAAAATATCTTACATTTATATCGTGCCTTTAGCATAAAAAAAGGTCCTTTGGCATTCGACAGGAGCATTATAAAACAGAATATTACATCGAGACACGAAAGGAGGTATTAGGGCAGCCTTGTTAAAGAGGTAGGTTTTAAGGAGCATCTTAAAGGAGGAAAGTGGGGCAGCGAGGTGGAGAGGTTTGAGGGAGGGCTTAGGGTCCAGGCAGCTGAAGGCACGGCTGCCAATGGTGGAGCGATTAAAATCGGAGATGCGCAAGAGGCCAGTGTTTAGAGCAGCGCAGATATCTAATGAGTTGTGGGGCTGGAGGAGATTATACAGAGATAGGGAGGGGCAAGGCAATGGAGGGATTTGTAAACAGGATGACAATTTTAAAATCGAGACATTGCTCAACTGGATAAAGAAGTTTCTCCTGAATTCCCTACTGAATTTATTAGTGGCCATCATATTTCTAGCCCCTAGTTTTGGTCTTTCCCACAAGCAAAAAAGCCTTCCCTAAGTCTTCTCCATCAAACCTTTTCATAATTTTAAATGACTCTATCAGGTCAGCCCTGAGCCTCTTCTTATCTCAAGTAAACAGCCCTAGCCTAGTCACTCTTTCCTGACGGTATAACGGACGGCTGCGGTATCGCCGACTCGGCCGCGCACCTGGACCGCCTGCCGCGGCTGCGAGAGCTGACGTATCGCGTCCTGTCGGCCGAGCGGGACTGCGAACGCGAGCAGCGCCGTCCGTCTCGGGAGCCGCCTCTGCCGTAACGCCCGCGGGAGCCGGAGTAGTGCCTGTTGCGCGAGCGGGAGCGGGAGCGGGACCGGGACCGCGAGTACCGGCTCGACCGCCGGTGCCCGCGGGAGCGGTGGTTGCGAGAGCCTGACCGAGATCTGGAGGATCTGGAAGAGGAAGAGGAACGATGCCTGCGGGAGTAAAAGGAAGAAAACAGGAGAAAAAAACGAAAATGAAAACCAACGGAATAAATGACATTTCAGTCTGCAGGCACTGAGGCCAATCGCACTGCAACTTTCTTATTCTCAAATCCACACGCGCATAGAGTCACAAAAGTAAAAAACAGGACACCCGAGGGGGAACCCAGAGCTCCTACCATGGGCTCCAAGTTTCAGTAACACGAGTAAATATACTGCGGACGTTGACAATCTGAAATAAAGACGAGGAAGTGCTGGAAATACTCAGCAGGTCAGGCAGCATCTGTGTGGGGGGAGACACAGTGTTAACATTTCAGGTCGATGACCTTTCATCAGCACTGGGGGAAGTCTGAAATGTAATAGGTTATGAGCGAGGGGTGGGTGAGAAAAAGGACAAAAGGGAAGGTCTGTGACATGGTGGAAGACATAGATATCACATTTCGAACTTTTCCCAGTTCTAATGGAGGCTCATTGAACTGAAACGTTAAACTATGTTTTTCTCCCGCCACAGTTGCTGCCAGACCTGAGGATTTCCAGCATTTTCTGTCTTTGAACTTGAAAGTTCAGTGTTAGGTAGTTCCTGAATCAGGTGATTTTTGCCTCACCCCAGGAACTCAACATTTAAATCCCAGGCAGTATTGAGTGGACCGTTGTATCGAAGAAAGCAAGGTTAAACCGAGGCCCCTTCTGCCTGCTGTGGTGGTGAAGGGGGATTTCAAAAGGTCCCAACCATTACCACCAGAGACAGATTATCCGGTTATACATCTCAATGGTTCTGTGGGTTCTGGTTGTGTGCAAAATGGCCACTGTTTGCCTGCATGATTAACACGGCACCTCAGATTAACTGCTGAAAAATGTCAAGGTGTTTCACACGAGGGGGAGTTGCACAAGAGCAAGTCTCGTTTCATTAAAACAGCCACAAACTTCCAGTTAATCCCTGCTCATCATGGCCTAACGCTTTCAGAGAATCTTCCTTCAACACGGAAGCTTTGCTGCCACTGAAATTGGTCGTGCATGGCTCAGTTTGCATTTATATGGCACCTTTGACATAGAAAAACATTTGCGATGCTTAACGCCCGTCATCATCCAGCATAAGTTGCTGCTCACTGCAGAGGACAACATGGTCAGCTCCTGGTGTATATTTTCCTTATGGATAACACATGCACACGAGGCAATAACTCGTCTTAACACTTGTCCAAAATGCTGTCACCAGCCAGGAGCTTTCACAGTCTGTGTCCTCAATTCTTAAAAATAAAATCTTTGAGATCCTCAATCCCTAATCGAGCCCATCTACTCAGCCATTCCACCATTTCCTGGCCTCTTGCCCACCTCTCTTTGGTCTAACCCTTAATGGAATCATGAACTATTCCCCTGATTTCGACAGGTAACCCATCTTTCAAACTGGTGCCATCACACCCTCCCTTTAAAATACACACCATCGACCCTTCCATTTCCTGCTCCATTTGCAACATTCACTTTGTCAGGACTTATGGAAAACCACTGCCACCAGAATATCCCATTTGGAATTCCCTTCAGCCTGGCTTCTGTCAGCAGCAAATGCGCAACTCGGCACTTCACCTCTGGTCAGCCTCCTCAACACTGTCGGCCACTCTATCCTCCTCTAACACCCAGCTCTGTGGCTCACCCCTACATGGCACCAGTCACCAGTAAAGGTTTCCTCTCTTACCTACTTCTGTGCTCTCTGGTTTTGGATGTGGTTCCTCATTTACATTCTCCCTTTCAGCAATTTTACCTGTAAACAAAGGGTCACGGAGAGAGGCCATTCAAGAACACAAGAACTCGGAGCGGGAGTATGTCATTCGGAGGCTTTGGAACTGCTCTAACATCCTCCACCATCAGCTGCGGACCTTCACGTGTCAGACCCCACCCCACACACACTGAACCCTAACCCTCCCCGTTTTGTTACATCTTTACTCAGCCTTCAAAAACAAACCCTCCCAGGACCTTAACACCACAGCTACGCACGTTTCCCCAACTGCCTGACTGCTGCCCACCTATTGCCTTTTGTGAACCCTCCTCAAGTTGTTGTCACTTGTTCCAACTTTGCATGAAATGATGTTGAACTACTGCACAACATTTTAAAGCTGGTGGAATAACAGTTGCTAGAAGCGGAGTAAGAGGGGCCAATATTTTCACAGAATTTCACAGTGCAGAAGAGGCCCTTTGGCCCATCGAGTCCGCGAGCAGAATTTATTTTGATTTACGGTAGTTATTGAAAAAAAATCTAATTATTGCAGAGGGATTAAATAACAAATAGACTTGACCAAATTCCCTCCATTCAGAACGACAGAATCTTTAGGGCCAAGGTGACTCAAAAATCTTGTTCCTTCCTCACAGATCAGTGCTTCACAGTCACTCCAACGTACCTCCATGAAGAATTATGCTACAACAGTGTGTGTGGAAATGATCAGCCTGATTTTGCTTTTTTTAAAATTCACTGATGGGATGTGGGCGTTGCTGGCTGGGCCAGCATTTATTGCCCATCCACAAGGCCGTTAGGGAGGGAGTTCCAGGATTTTGACCCAGCAACAGTGAAGGAACGGCGATATAGTTCCAAGTCAGGGTGGCGAGTGGCTTGGAGAGGAACTTCCAGCTAGTGCTGTTCCCATCCATCTGCTGCCCTTGTTCTTCTGAATGGTAGAGGTCGTGGGTTTGGAAGGTGCTGTCTAAGGAGCCTTGATGAGTTGCTGCAGTGCATCTTGTAGATGGTACACACTGCTGCCACTGTGCGTCAGCGGTGGAGGGAGTGAATGATTGTGGATGTGGTGCCAATCAAGTAGGCTGCTTTGTTCTGGATGGTGTAAAGCTTCTCGAGTGTTGTGGGAGTTGCACTCATCCAGGCAATTGGGGAGTATCCCATCACACTCCTGACTTGTGCCTTGTAGATGATGGACAGGCTTTGGGGAGTCAGGAGGTGAGTTCCTCGCCGCAAAATTCCCAGCCTCTGACTCAAATTTTTGGAACCCAGTTTAACTGTGGTCAGTTTATTAAGTCACATTGCGCATTTGTCAGTTTACTAAGAGACACTGTACAGTAAGACAGTCAGCTCAACTTCCTTAGTTACAGCTTAGCTTGCAAAAAAAAAGACACTTGCTGGAAACTACCAAGTCAGGTTTATTTGGATCTTATGATTTTCTCTCTCTCGGGGGATTCAGATTTACACAACATTTTCGAGCTGATGCAATACCACTGCTATTCTTTCACAATAGCCCAGGTAAAAGGCCCGTGATCATGAAAGTTATAAACTTTGTTACAGGCTCTGTACACCAATGGCCGAGTCACCAGCTCAGACTCTCAGTTACATGGGGCTGCATTTCAGGCCACCCAACAGCACCGTTCCTTACGACCAAGCCTGTCTACCCGTCCTGCCCACCCTCCTTGCCACTGTGTTTACCCTCCCTGCCCACCCTCTTGGAGTACGGCACTTACTGTTTGGCTTGTCCACCCCTGCCCGCCACCTACCTACCACGCCCCACAAACCCCCTACCGCCCTGGCATGGGCTTACTGCCTGGCCCGTCTACCCTCCTGGCAACATGGAGTTTCACACCCAGTCTACTCTGTGGCAATGCACCAGGCCACTCTGTCCCGCCCCAAGCTGACAGGTTGACCGTGCATCAAATGGTTTGTGTGTGGGTGAGGAATAATGTGCAGCAACATAACATATCAAGGAACAAACAGACAAGCTTCTTTATGATGTCCATGACAACGTGCCTGTCTATATCTCAAGTGGCTTTGAGTTCACACAGGATGCAGATGATGCAGGCTCAGGCCACATATATAAAGTCATACATGAAGCCACGGTGCCCTTAATTGAGATACGATCGAGCGACAGATTTGAACTCATCTAGGCAATTTAGGATTTATCCAGCAAAGGAGACAGGTTATTCTAAACCACCTGATCCACACACAGATTAGTCGGAAGTATAAGCATGAATAGGGCTGAGGGGCAACAGTTCCGTGGGACAGAGACAGACCACGGGACCACAAATAGCCCAGGGCCTGCAGCTTGCGTGTCCTGATGTTTCAAGCCAGAGCTCTACAGATCAGATACAGCCTGAATGTTCTTCAGACATGGTACATTACACACATTCGCAAAGTTGGACACCCTGACCTCCCCGAGTCTCTTCTCCGCAAGCCAGAGGATTTTTAAAAGCCACGTTGCTTTCCGATTTATCTCCGCTTCTCTCTTTACTCTTTCCAACAATGACAATGTGCCCTGTATTGTGAGGGGCCTTGGCTGTTCTCAGAATTAAACTAAATACAAGATGGTTAAAACACAAAAGCTTCCCTCTTTAGGAAGTTCCAACCTTTCACCCTAGTATCACAAGCAGCGTCTTTGGGAACGGTAAAGGAATGATTTTGAAAATTACCGACCGGGAAGAGCTGGTATGACCTGTGCCAGAGCTTTGCAGCGAATTGGAGGTCCGGTGCCTGCCCAGCGGGGCCTTGGCTGTGGTCACTCCTGACTGTGCTGTCGACCCGCCCTCGTCTTCACTTCCCCCGAAGCTTGTGATGTAAGTGATCTTCTCCTCATGGGTTGGGGAGTTTGAACGTGACCGTGATCTTGTCCCCGAGCTGGATTCGGACTGTGACCTGAAGGGTGCACAAGCGTTACTGCACTTTACACTGTGGGGTTAGGACAGTAAAAAGCCCCCAGCAACCGTCCATTAAGCAAACACACTAAAGGTTAACGCGTGAAGTAAAGCTCCCTTAATGAGTCATCAACAACCCCAAGCACAGGATAGTTTGCAGAGTAAAGCTCACTGAAGACTGTCCCAATTCTAACCTCAACACCCTTGACCACATTGGGGTAATATTTCCAGTGCTAGAATTCCTGGCAGATTTAGGGGCAGTTTGATGCGGTGCAACCACAATCACAAGGAAGTGCAGCTCGCTAGACTGAATAGACCAACCATTCCAACATATAAAAAAATCAGAGAGACACGGTCGGTGGCATGGTGGTAAAGTCGCTGGACTGATGATCCAGAGGCCCAGGCTAATGCTCTAGGGACATGGGTTCAAATCCCACCACGGCAGCTGGTGGAATTTAAATTTAATAAAAGAAAAACGTCTGGAGTTCAGAAGCTAGTCTCAATTGATTGCTGCGAAAACACGTCTGGTTCACTAATAATGCCCTTTCGGGAATAACTACCCTCTGAAATGGCCTAGCAAGCCACTCAGTTCAAGGGCAATTAGGGATGGGCAACCCACATCCCTTGAAAGAATAAATAAAGAAAAATAAAATGTTGCCTTCCAGTCAGCCCAGAGGCCGCAAAGCAAACTGGAACCAACAAGACAGAAGGAGCTTGTACAGCTGTATCTGTATTATTGTCTAGTATCATTACTTGCAACATGTGCCATAGTTTATCACCAACAGATGACAAGATAACCTTGTTGGGATGATTGGGAGTAGCTGGATGCATTCCTGTACAAATCGGAACTAACTGCGGCAGTCAAGCACTGTGAATTGGAAACGGAAAACTTCAAGCAGACTGGTTTCACTGAAAGCCTCAGCCTGTTCAATATGACAATCCGCTATCGCCTGTTCCTCAGACTTGAAGTGAAGTGTACGTCCAACTCAGGGGACTGATGGCAGCCGTGAAGGTATATTCCAACTCGCGTCCACCTGGTGGGGGAATCCAGGACAAATGGGGCACAATCTGCAAGATGGGGCTAGGCCATTTGGAAAATCAGGAAGCATTTCCTCCTCTGTGAGAATCGGGAACACTCTCCCCCCAAAAAGGCCAATTAAGATTTTTGAGATCGCCTAAGGTTGTTGCGAGATAAGATTGTAGAGGAATTGTGAAGCTAAGGTGGGTATACGGAGTTGATGTACAGATCAGTGTGATCTAACTGAACAATGGAACAGGCTCAAGGGTCTGAACGGTTTCCTCCTGTCCTTATGCTGTCATGGTGGGGAGAAAGCAATTGTATCTATTAGTGGTGGTGTGTTATAGTTCACTCGGAGTTCAAGTTGCTGTGGCAACACTCACATGCATGTTGTAGTCTGGAGCTATGGATAGTGATGGTTAAGGCTCCAATGTTCTTTCCATCACACGGCTGACCAGGAATCTCTCCCGCTCTTACTACCTGCTATTGGCGTGTGTTGGAAGGATTGGCAGATACTCAACCTGTTTGGCCGCGTTATGAACGCACCTTCCTTGGCCATTAAGTCCTGGAGCGGGACTCAAATGCAGAGTTTCTGGCTCAAAGGCGGAGACGCTACCCATGTGCCACAAAACCTCATCTATTGGTACACACTTCCAAAAGAGTTCCCTTTGAAAGCTCAGCTCCCTCAACTAGTAACAAGCTAAGTCATATTACAGAATCTCACTGGATACCAACATTTCTCCCCCCCTGCCATACCACTAAAGCCCAGCTCACCTCGGTGACTGGAGTGGGCTTAGTGCCCCTGAACTACAGCAGAGATAATTATTCCAGTGCCCAGTCCTGAACGTCAGATGGCAAATACCTGCTGGCATCTGTCGGATGATGACAGGATTGAGGTTCAGCCCTGAAGCCTCCGTTCAGAGCTTGTCAACACACTCACTGTCTGGTGTCACAACTGAGATAGCAGAGCCCGCAGAACTGAACAAGCAATTAATGCCGTGTGGGGTGGTGGTGGTTGCGGTGGGGTTTGGGGAAGGGAGGGAAGGAAATTGATGCAACAAGTGAGAAGAAGCTCTTTTTATTATCACTTCTTCTTTCCCAAATATCCAGCATCATTCTGCAAATCCTTCTCAGCTGGTCCTTGTGATTGTCTGTGTTCTACCGCACAGGAATGGGCTGCTCTATGAGTTTGAACTCTCCTACCCGTACTGCAGTTGGAAGGTTAAAAATTTACCTTTTATATGGGTCGTACGTTGGGCTGTCCCTCCTCGCATAACTGAAAAGCAAAGGAAACAACATCATGGACCGACTCCTAAACACGTCTGCCCTCCTCGCCTCTCTCCCCTTAGGCGGCAGTCCCTGCCAACAGAAAAAGCCAGCCTCGTCCGCCCAGCATGATGGCAACACCGCCATTTCGGGCAGAATGACTACCTGGGCAAGGTACCAGAAAACGTCCACGGTAAGTGGAACTGAGCCCAACCATCAGCGCCCGTCAGAACAGACGGGGAGAAAACCGGCAAATCCACAAGGATTTTTTTTTTTTAAAAACCAGATATGAATCTTCACCAGGTTTTAGCGTCACACTGACAGTGTGGCCATGATCAGGAAAAAGGGCACGTACCTGCTCTTTTTTTGTTATATAAATAAGACGGGGGATTGAAAAGAGGAGGCAATGAGAGAAGACGCTGGAGAAAGTGGTCTGTACCTGGGTGGGCTGATTTTTCTCCCCTTCAAACGCTTCTCTCTGAATTCCCTCCTTTGTCGACGTGACCTTCTCCCCTGCAAACAGGAACCATGACAAAATAATTATACTGCTCACCTGCACCGGACCCTGGCACCGACAGCAATGTCCAGCATGCGCGCACTCTCTCTCATTGCTGGTACAGGAAGAACAAGAATGGACGCCCTTACCGAGTACATTGCCTTCTCCTCCTCCAGGGCCTTGGCGTGTTTAATTGCCTCCACCTCCTCTTTGTCTTTCCGCAGCATCCTTCAGGCAGAAAATGAGGATGCGGTTTTAAAATTCGACCACAGGCTGAACCCTTCACAACATTGTGACTGGCGGTGAAAGACACAGGCTTGGTGCCCCTCAGGTATTACTGATCATTCCAGCTCAGAGTGTGCCATCAGGTTGCCCCCCCAGCCTCTCCACTGCACGTTGCTGTCTAGCCTTCCGGAAGAAGACAGGAGATGGAGAAATCCCCCCTCTTCTGAAGCTCGTGTGGGGCTCTTACCCATAAGCTATCTTCTCCCAACCCATCAACCTTCAAGAAGCAATTTTTCCCTATGTTTAAAACAGTGACTACACCAGAAGGTGGCTGTGTAAATGCCAGTTCCTTAACCAAAAGGTGTCAAGCCCAAATGTAGCCCCTATAAACCCACTCCCACTAGAAGACCAATTAATTTGGCACACACTAGACCTGAATCAGGAACCTTTCTGTCGGCTGTTTCAAAATAGGGGGTCTCCCATTTAAGATGGGGATGAGGAAGAATTTCTTCTCTCGGAGGGTTGTTAGTGTTTGGAATTCTCTCCCACAGAGAACAGAGGAGGCTGGCTCAGACAGATCTTTGATTGACGAGGAAGTTATGGGAGGGGGGCAGGGCGGTTGTCAGGCAGGAAGGCCACATCAGATCAGCCATTATCTATTGGTGAGAGAGAAGGTTTGAGGGGCCAAATGGCCTACACCTGCTCCTATTTCTTATGTTTTTATGACTAGCTGCAACCTCAGGAGATGGCGTGCCTGTCAACTAACTACAGATGCATTTTAGCCTCACCTGACAAAGTCACCTTCAGACATCCCATAAGTGGTAGCGAGTTTGTTCAGCTCCAAAGTCTGTTCAGAGTTTAATTCATCAACGTCCACTTCAACATCTTAAGGGCAGGAAGTAAACATTCAGAAAACTTCACAGAAAACTTCAATCTAGACTGGCAGCAAAAATATAGCCTGAACAATGCACTTGATTCAAAGGTAAAGAGGGAAAAACCACACATTCAGAAACTAATTGGAGCCACTTTCCCTTCCTGGCCAATTTATTTGTAAAACAATAACATTTACATGACAGGGTCTCTGTATAAACCATCACCTCTATGATGACCACATGGCCTACTCCTGCTACTTATGATAAATTCACTGGCTTTATTTTACGCTTCTTAAATAAGTCTTTCAGCCCTCTGATCTCATCCTTTTTTTTTGTTCATGGGATATGGGAGGATATGGATACAGGCATGGCCAACATTTGTTACCCATCCCCAAATTGCACTCGAGAGCTGTTAAGAGTCAACCACATTGCTGTGGGTCTGGAGTCACATGTAGACCAGGCCAGGTTAGGATGGCAGATTTCCTTCCCTAAAGGGCATTTTTAAAATCGTTAATTCACTGAATTTGTTAATTAAATTTGAATTCCACCAGTGCCGAGGTGGGATTTGAACCCATGTCCCCAAAGCACTAACCTGGGCGGCTGGATTACTAACCCAGTGACATTACCACTACACCGCACTCTCCTCTTCTGGTGCTTCATTTCACCTACCCTAACACTCATTGGCATTCTGAACTCACCAAATGGCTTTGACGCTATTACTTTATCCAGTAGTTATCCGGTAATTAACTGGAAGTGTTATCAACTGAGTGAAGAATTTATTTTTACCATGCGGGTTAAATTTAAAATACAGCTTGGTTCAGTTCGCATGAATCATTAAGTTCTAGGTTGGAGCTCCACTCCAAGACGGAAGCACATAACGCTGGCACTGAAGTGTGGCACTGCACTGTCAGAGGTGCCATCATTCAGATGAGATGTCAAACCTGCCTGTTCAGGTGGATATAAAAGGTCCCGAAGCAGCACTCAAAAGAGCAGCAGAGTTCTCCCGAAAATGCCAATGGAAACAGAATTATTGGTCGCTCACCTCACGGCTTATCGAACCTCGTATGCAAATTGCCTGCTCTGTTCCCCTACATGACAAAAGCAACTAACCTCTAAAGTTCTGTCCTATTGGTCTGGTTGACCTTGAAGTAATATTCTTGCTTCAGTCTACCTGCACTGCAATAGTCCTTTATGGAATTTGATGGAGCACCCATTTAATCTTGGAATGCAGTGCAGGCTAATTAGCAACACTAAGGGTAACAAAACTTTAAATTGTATTCAGGATGCAGATGCTGTCAGATTGGAATTCATTCAAACCATCAGCATCCAAAACATTAACCTGCCCTTTTTGTCTTTTCAAACACTTGTCTGATCTGCTCTGTATTTCCAGATTTTCTAATCGTATTTCAGGTTTCCCAGTTTTATCTCCTTTGTAACCCCATTCAATTTCCCTCTCAAATCTCTTTCCTTCTGGAAGCCAGACTAGAGCTGCCAAACCCAGGAGCAACACACACATCTTCACTGGGGTCAGGAATTTGATCCTTAATGTTAAGAACTGACTGGACCCTTTCCTGTTTAAACAGTTAACATGCCTTCTGCTGCTACGGAGATTTCTGGACAGTTCTCAGGGACACTGCTGCAGCTCACCTATATCAGGGATCTCTTCATCCGAGTCGCTCTTCTCATCCGAATCTTCCTCTTCATCTTCGTCCCTCTCCTCGATCTTTTCGTCTGTGGTCACTGAGCTGTCGTCATAAGTGTAGCCGATTGAAGCTTTCTTTTCTGCCAGTCTGTTAGGGAGCAAGATGGACGGGTGATTAAGTGGGTATTGTTTAGGGGGAGCGGTGGGGGCTGCATCTTGTTGTGTGCAAACGGCTGCCACATTCACCGAAGTAACAACAGACATAACACTTCAATATGTTTCATTAATTGTGGAGCTCTTCAGCACATCTCTTTACTCAGGGAGTGGTGGAGGTGTGGAACTTGCTACCACATGTGGAGTAGTTGAGGGGAATAATATAGGTGCATTTAAAAGGAACCTACATATGTAGATAAAGGAGGAAGAAATTGAAGGATATGCTTGGGGTGGGATGAAGGAAGGGGGGCGGAGGAGGCTTGTGTGCAGCATAAACATCATCATGGACCAACTGGGCAAACAGCCTGTTTCTGGGGCTGCAAATTCTTTGTAACGTAATTCTACAAAATTTCTAAGAGGCATCTTTAGGCACTAAATAAAGATCTTTCTTTGACTGGCCTTTTCCCAGCAGCTGGAGAGCACTCAGTGAAGGGCTAAAGATTCACAGATGTCAATTCAGTCAGTCGAGGGAAAGGCTTTATACCCACTTTATACCCACAGTGATTCCCTTTGAAGCCAGAGGCAAAAAGTGACATGGAAGCTGACTTTGCCACCCAATCTTTCCCAGCACCACTGCTTGTGATGAAAGGCATAGAATTCAAAGCAAGGGGATCACTACTGCTGTTTACATGTCAACCCTGCTATAGAATTCAGACACATTTAAAACCCAAGTGTTTCACACAATCATGTTTGTCAACATAGCAGTGCTTTAGTTCTTTTGCAATTAGAACCAAGTGCAATTAGTTCTTACTCTCTTGCCTATTATGGCTAGCATTTCTGAAATCTCAGTATTTCATGGGCAGTCTTTGCTTTGAGCACCTGCAAACTATTCCACTGCAGAGGCATCACAGCTGAGCTCCATTTCAAACCTCACTGGGTCGTGAGGAGTAGGAATGTCGGCAGAGACCAGAATTGAGATGTTATGTCCGTCAGGAAAAACTGAACAGGCTGGGGGTCTTTTCTCTAGAAAAGAGACGACTGAGGGGCGACCTGACAGAGGCCTTTAAGATCACGAAAGGCTTTGACAGGGTGTGTGCAGAGATGATGTTTCCACTTGCGAGCAACACCAGACAGAACTAGGGGCCATAAACAGAAAGGTACTTATTAATAAATCCAGTAGGGAATTCAGGAGAAACTTCTTTACCCAGAGACTGGTGAGAATGCATTACTACTGAGAATGGTTGAGGCAAATAGCATTGATGCATTTAAGGGGAAGCTAGATAAATACATGAGGGAGAAAGGAATGGATGGATATGTGTATGGGGTGAGGTGCAGAGGGGTGGGAGGTGGTTCGTGTGGTGCATACCTACACCAGCAAGGACCTTTTGGGCTAAATGTTTCTTTCCTGCAAGTACTTAATAATAGATTTCTCTTCTCTTCCTTCAGCCCATATCCTAGCTCAAGGCGACATCAAAGCCAATGGCATTAGGCCCAATTAACATGAGTTCACTCTACACAAACCTGGGTCCACTTGGGCACTAAGGTATCAGAGAGTCTGGGAAACAAAAAGAGAGAGACAATGCATAGCTACTTCCTGTTCCATCCTTCCACCCTCCCTCCCCCTGGATTCTGCACATACTTCTTCTTCTCATCTTCGTTGGGTTTCTGCATGCCCCCGTACAGCTCGTCGATGTATATCTGGTACAGACACTGCTCCTCAGCAACTGAAACACAGAAAAAGACCAGAAGGTTTTTTTAAAAAAAAAGTGAATGCTGGAAAACTGAAATCTGAACAAAAATCACTGGGTGTGATGAGTAAGAGTACAATGTGGGAAAATGTGGGGTTGTCCATTTTGGTGGGAAGAACAGAAAAGGAGAATATTATTTAAACAGAGAGACTGCAGAATGCTGCGGCACAGAAGGATCTGGGTATCCTCATACATGAATCATGCAGGTACAGCAAGTAATTAGGCAGGCAAATGTAAGGTTGACTAAAGGGGGCAGAGTATAAAAGTAGGCAAGCCTTGCTACAACTGTACAGGGCATTGGCGAGACCATACCTAGCTACTGCGTACAGCTTTGGTCTCCTTATTTATGGAGGGATATACATGCATCGGAAGCAGTTCAGAGAAGGTACACATTGGGATGAAGTGATTTTCTTATGAGGAAAAGTTGAGTAGGTTGGGCCTATGCTCATTGGATGATCTACTCTAAACTGCGATGTTATTATAGGGCAGTGGTGAGGCTGTATCTGGAGTACTGTGCACTGTTTTGGTCTCTTAAAGGGGGGGTGGGGGGATATATTTGCTTTGGAAGCAGTTCAGCAAAGGTTGACTAGACTGATTCATGGGATGAAAGGGTTGCCTTATGAGGAAAGGATAAGCAGGAGGAAACTATACCCATTGGAGTTTAGAAGAATGAGGGGTGATCTTATTGAAATATATAAGATTCTGAGGATGCTTGACAGGGTAGATGCTGAGAGGATGTTTCCCCATGTGGGAGACTAGAACTGGGCGAGGGCTGGTCATAGTTTAAAAAATAAGGGGTCTCCGAGCAGGAGGTGCAGATGAGGAGGAATTTTTTCTCTCGGAGGGACTTTAGTGTTTGGAATTCTCTTCCTCAGAGGGCAACGGAGGCTGGGTCATCGAATATATTCAAGGCTGAGTTAGGGAGATTTTTGATTGACAAGAGCGTCAAGGATTATGAGAGACAGACAGGAAAACGGAGGTAAGGCCACAAGCAGATCAGCCATGATCCTATTGACTGACGGAGCAGGCTCGATGGGCCGAATGGCCTACTCCTGTTCCTATTTATTACGTTCTGACTTAAAAGGCAGGTTAATAATTCAGTTCTGACAAAGGGCCATCACTTCAAACATTAACCAAGTTGGATAGGTGGGGCGTTGCAACACAGATTAACAATGATCTAACTGGATGGTGGAACAGGCTCGAGGGGCTGAATGGCCCCTCTCCTGGTTCCCACGTTCCTAACCCTCCCTTCAGGTGGCTGCTGTATATTTTCAGTGTGTCCTGTCCTCCTTTTATCAAAGTGATTGGCACAAGAACTGTGCTGGTGGAGCTGTGATTATTAATGCAAGCCAAGCAAAGGTCATTTGTACTTTTTGAAAACAGAGAACGAAGTTGGTCTCCCATGGCACTGCCCGCGGACACAGCTGAGAAGAGGCAGAAACAAGGATGATGTAAGAAGTGAGAGGGGGCATTGTCAGGAAAAACCGAACAGGTTAGGTCTCCTTTTTTGTTTTACGATTTGGACAACCACCAGCTTGGCCAATTTACCTGCTGGACTATCGCAACAACCTCACTAATACAAATCCAGCTAGGTTCTACTGACAGGGTTGCTGAACAGACTGGAAACTTACTGCCTGCAAAATCGTTCTGAACCAGGCCTCTATATCGCTCGTAGTTGCACTTCCGTTCATCATTGTCATGTTCTGGAGAGCTGGATAAGAGAAAATAAATCTCTGTCACTCGTTCTAATTGTTATCTTTTAACCCAAGAGACACAGGGTCTATTCTTCAAACAAACAAATTGGTTCTTGGGTTTTGCAACCTCCCAAATAAGTTGGTGTGATGCTTGGATGGTATAGATTATATCTCTCCGTGGAGAGTTTAGAACTGGATAAGGAGTCAGCCATTTAGGACTGAGACAAAGAGGAATTCTCTCATCACGGGTTGTGGATCCCTGGAATCCTCTAACCCAGAAGATGCTCAGTCACTGAGCATATTCAAAACCGAGGGTAATCAGCAGCTCCAGCTCATTTCTCGTCTCCTCCTATGCTCACTCCGGGGGAGGCCCACTTTAACTGCTGGCGTGTTTAAGAGAGGCTAACACAACACCCGTGGGAGTTGCCCAATCAGTATGGGCATCTAGATCACCAGCCAGTGTGATTGTTCACCAGGCCACTGGGGAGCTTGGTGACAGCCTGGATTTAAAGGTGCCCTGTGTAACTACGGACTTGAAGATTGCTGAAAAGACTGACCAGTTGCCGTAGCTTTTTGAAGCTTGCGTTTGTCCTGATGAGTACAAGATAAAAAGCTTTGGTAACGTGTCTCTCTTTTCAGCAAGATGCAAGCTCTATATTACCAAGCAGCCGTTTAACTACAGACGGTCCTTTACAATATAATTTTGTGTACCTTCTAGCAATACACACCAAGCTCAGAGACCAACCCTCTTACTTTGGTGGCTGTGGAATGGCATTCAGGTTAAACTGTGTGAGGGTCTGTGGTTCCCAGGACCTCTGACAACTAGTGGAGGCTGCAAAAGAAGGGGTTCTCTTTATATGAAAAACGAAGGGATGAAAATTCCCCTCCTTCCATCGCGTTGATACTCACAGAGCGCACAGGAAGGGTGGGGTGTACTCCAGGATATAATCCAGATGTGCCCGGACATCAAACCGATCTATCATGTTGTTCGTATCACCCTGCCAGGGCATCCTTGGAAAATAGAAACACAGGATCGTTAGAATGACTGGGCGACGGAATCGTGAACAAGAAACACCATGTACAGGTAATACCTCAGCACTTAGAGGCTCAGCCTGAATTATCTGCTTAAAGCTCTGGAGTGGAAATTAAACCAACAAATTTTCAGAAGTCAGAGTGCTCCCAATGGAACCAGGATATCATAAATAACGTGTACACGCTTCCTTTTTCCATTATGTTTTTGACAACATTTAATGTTGGAAGCTCCATAGGTAAACATTTAGAATGGAAATTTGGTATGTCAACAGGAACCTGTAACAAAATAGTTGGGGATGCAACCAGCAGGTGGAGCTGAGAAGTGAGTTTGAATCAGTTATTAAAATGAGACTATTAAACAGTGGAGGAACTGCGTAACTGTTGAAAGCAGCCAGTGTGGGTGCCATACAATTCTCTAATGATGCCTCACCTCTGTGACAAGATCCTAAGCTGCCACGGCAGCTTGGACCCTTCCTCGCAGAGTCAGCCTGGGAGCTCTACAACCTTACACAAATCCTCAAGCACTGTGCAACCATATCCAAATCCTCAATGACCGAGTGGTTTACCTGCCTACTCCTGTTCCTATCTCTTCCGACTGTTACTTACAGAATATAGCCAGTGAACTTAACATCACCTGGCAGAAGGCGTGCTAATCACCAAGGAGATAGCAGCACCAAAACACAACATACGGTGATACTCGACTCAAAGCAGCACCCCCAATAGACAGAAGACTGGATATAACTGGGAAAAGGCAGGGGAGTGTCAGCTGTGGCTTAGTGCACTGGCCTCTGTGTTGGAAGGTTCAAGGTTCAAGTCCCACGCAAGGACTTGAGCTCAAAAATCACGGCTGACACTCCAGTGTAGTACTGAGGGAGTGTTGCACTATCAGAGGTGCTGTCTTTCAGGTGAGAAGCTAAACTGAGGTCCCATCTGCCCTCTCAGGTGGATGCAAAAGATCCCATTGTGCTATTTCAAAGAACAGCAGCTGGTGTTCTGGCCAATATTTCTCTCCTGACTTGTATTTAAAATATGGATTATCTGGTCATTATCACACTGCTCTTTGTGGGATAATTTGTGCTGGGCATAAAATGTGATGTGGCAGCCAATGGCTACATT
This sequence comes from Cetorhinus maximus, assembly GCF_964194155.1. Classification (NCBI taxonomy): domain Eukaryota; kingdom Metazoa; phylum Chordata; class Chondrichthyes; order Lamniformes; family Cetorhinidae; genus Cetorhinus; species Cetorhinus maximus. Next base: position 14,948,684 of record NC_135910.1, on the reverse strand, counting down.
TTAAAATTATTTCTTTGGCTGTAAAGCACTTGGGCACGTACTGTGCTCATGAAAGGAGCTATATAAATGCAAATCTTTCTTTAATTGACTACAATAATCTGACACCTATCAATCTATGTTAAATGGATACCAGGCCAGATTGAGAAGTATGAATCTGGACACAGATAGTAGGTTTATTGTCAGAATGCAGCATTACATAACTCTACCTCCCACCTACCAACATAGCGTCCCAGCAGTCCCCTTTATATACTCTGAGTATACCAATAAAACCAGTAAACTGAATAACAAATTAACAGCCCCTTTAAGGGGAAGTCCCTTTTTATGTAAAAGACCACCAGCGACTCTGATAACATGCAAGGGCTCGTCCAGGATTCGAACCAGGGACCTCTCACATATGAAAATCCCTAAGCGAGAATCATTTAACAGCCCCTTAACAGTCTAGTAAACCCGACATTGTTACTCACATGTTGAGGGGACTCTCTGCAGCGAGGGCCACGGCAGAATCCAGGTGGATTTTACACGCCCGACCGTGCACCTGCAGGAACTGCGCTGGATCTTTTTTCTGGAAATCAAAAGATTGCAGAGCACCATTCATGTCGAAAAATAATTTTCTGAGCGTTTTTTTTAAAAAAATTTAACATGAACTGACCCGAAAGTTACAAAACCCAAATCGAAACAGTGAATGCTGCAACATGGCAAAAAAAAAACTCACGATCTTCTCGTAGTACTCCCTGCGTCGCTCTGCGCGCTTCTTGTAGTCCACCATCATCCCGCGCAGTTTGCGCTCATGCTTCCGAGCTTCGTGCCACATTCTGGGTTCCTAGTGTGACACAAGTTACACAAAACAGCAAGTCTGAAGAGGAAAAAAGTGATTACAGTTCAATAACCAGCACCCAACAACAACTTTCATTTATAGAGTGCCTTGAATGCAGTTAAGGTGTTTTACAGGAACGTTGCCAGACAAGATTTAATACCGAGCCACATGAGGAGGAAACAGGGCAGATGGTCAAGAGCTTTGTCAAACAAAGAGGCATCTTAAAGGAGGAGGGGATAGAAAGACTGAGGGGTTAAAAGGAGGGAATTTCAATGCTTAGGGACCAATAGTGGAGCAAAGGAAATCGGGGGTATTAAAAAGGTCGGAGTTAGAGCAGCACAGAGATCACAAAGCGCTGCACGGTGGAATGAGGTTCCAGAGATACGGAAGTGAGCCATGGCCATGGAGTGATTTGAAAAACAAGGAAGGGAATTTCAAAATCGAGGCATTGCTGGACCGGGAGCCAAAGTAGGTCAGCAAGCTCAGGGTGAGCAAGACCTGGTGCGAGTTATGATGTGGGCAGTGGACTTTCCTATATGCTGCTGGCACAGGTTGACATCTGGCATGTGCAAGTGAATAAATCAATATCACGTAGACACACATTTCCCCTCCACATTTCAAATTCTAAACGACTAGTGCTCAGGTTTTGCACCAAGGGAAATGTACGGCCCAGTTTCCCTTCAATGGGTGGTAAGAAACTGGCCTGCAAGTGTGGTACAGAGCCACAAATAACAGGTTTGATCCCTGGTCATCCCCAAATCAGGAGGTGTGTCCAGACATAGGACATTTAACACATTGCAGATCGTAGATGTACGTGCCAGTAATCTCCTCTGACATTGCTCAGTGAATGTTGCCACCAGCTGAGATCAGCTCTTCAATACGGTCTTAATTTCAGGGACGGTGAATGTGGGTCAAGTCCTGTCACTAAAGCTCGTAGGAGACAGGGAACTGTGCACAAGCACCAATCAACAACTTGCATTTATCTTTGTTATATTCTTTCGTGAGATGCCAGCATCGCTGGTAAGGCTGGCTTCTGCTGCTCATCCCTAATTTCCCTTGAACTGAGTGGCTTGCTCGGCCATCTCAGAGGACAGTTAAGAGTAAACCACATTGCTCTGGGTCTGGAATCACATGTAGGCCAGACCAGGTAAGGATGGCAGATTTCCTTCCCTAAAGGGTATTAGTGAGCCAGATGGGTTTTTATGATAACTGATGATAGCTGTCATGGTCACTGTTACTGATTGAATTTAAATTCCACCAGCTGCTGTGGTGGGATTTGAACCCGGTGTCCCCAAAGCATTAGCCTGGACCTCTGGATTACTGGTCCAGCGACATTACCACTACACCACAGTCTCCAAAAACAGATTGACAACTGCAGATATATAGTGGCAAATATAGGGTCAAAGGTTGGGCAGTTGGGTGCTTAAAAATGCACATCCAAAAGATTGGGGGGATGCGTGTGTGTGTGTGGGTGGGTGTGGGGGGGTGGGGTGTGTGTGTGGGGGAGTGTGTGGGTGTGGGTGGGTGAAGCAGGGAGAAAAGACTTTCATCTTCTTGGTTCCGATGCAGAAGAAAATGATGTTGGGGCTGTAACCAATGGGAGTAAACCAATGGAGGAAAATGGTAGAAAATACAGATAGTATACACAGAGGGATAGATTTTGGGAGGACAGTGAATTCAAAGGAGGGTAAGAGGATCAGGGAGGAAGTTTAGAATCACCAAAGGTGAGGCCATAGTACCTTTAGCTTAGAAAAATGTCCCAAGGCATTTTGCTGAGGCACAGAGAAAATGGACACAGTGCCAAGAAATGACCAAATGTTTGGGTTTTAAGGAGGGCTGCAAAGAAGGGGATGATGAGCTTGGGGGATTGAAGGAACGTATTCCAGTAAGTAAAACTCAAGCAGCTGAAGACACAGCAGCCAAAGGAAAGGTTCTCCTGACCTTCTGTGCATCCTTATAAAAACATTACTTACTCACTTCACCTGTGCAGTGGGGGCAACAAGCGGTTCTGCAAAAAGAGGTAAAAAGACAGGCAGTGGGTAGCGGCATTCAATCTGCAGGGAGACAGAACAAGGAGACAGGTGTCAGCAAGGAATGAAAAACTTGGATCCCCAGGACTTTGGAAGGACTTCCAACAACCTGAAACTTTCTCTCTCTCTGCAAGTGACTCCCAGCATTTTATGTGCTTTATTCCAATAGATTACATGTTTAAAACAAGAATGCATCTTGGCACAGTTCACCCTATTTATTGTGGTGGAAGGTATTTGAGAGGATTCCCTGGATTAGGATCAGTGGCTCCTCTCCCCTAAGGCCAGTGCTTGACCTTCCCTCCCTAGCTCCCAGGTTCCAACTCTTACTCCCAGCTCCCAGGCCCAGCGCCCAGGCTCCAGCTCCCAGGCCCAGGCTCCAACCTTTGCTCCCAGGCCCAGGCTCCAGCCCTTGCTCCCAGGCTTTCATTCCCCAGCCCCTCTCACCCTTGTCGGTACAAGTCTTGCCCCAGCTCCCCCCATCCCCAGGCTCCACTCCAGCTGCCCCATCCCCAGGCTCCACTCCAGCTGCAGCTTTTACCTGAAACACTAGCAGCGCCCCGCCATCTTTTCTTCCCCCCTTTTTTTCTGGCCGCTGAGAGCAACTTCCGCCCCGCTGTACCCTCCGCTCCCCCGGCCACTTCCGCCCCGCTCCAGGTACCTGCAGCCAAAAGGTTCCTCCGGCAATTCTGCTGCAACCATAGTTCCGCAGGAGGAGTCTCTCGTCCACCACTTTAAGAGTGCTTTTCACTCATTCGTCTTCAGGTGTGCTCTGCCAGATGGCAGGCCCTTGGCTCATTATCTGCTGATGCTTCATCTTGAGCCTTTTTCTTGTCAGTGGTGGTTTGCCATTGCCTTCCATTCTCAGGGTCAGAGCTGAGATGCAGGTCCCAAGTCTACCTCAGCCAGAACAGGGACCGACCCCACACTGGTGGTGTTATCTTGAACCACATGCCAACTGAACTAACTGGCCCCAAAGAGTGCTTTTATGGGCAAAGTATTGGCCCTCCTTTGGAGGATGTCAGCAGGAGCTGCTTAGGGTTCAACCCCACCCCGCAACATGAAACATCAAAGTTCATAGTTAAATCTAGAGACCAAGCTGTGAGGAGGACACAAAGAGGCTGAAAAAAGATACAGATAAGTTAAGTGGGTGGGCAACAAACTGGCAGATGGAGTATAATGTGGGTAAGTATGCGCTTATTCACTTTGGTCATAGCCTCAGGTGACCACAGGAATTCCCAAAGCACCACAGTCAATGAAGTACTTTTGAAGTTTAAGTCACTGTTATAATGTAGGAAACACAGCAGCCATTTTTCACACAGCAAGATTCCACAAGCAATAATGTGATAATGACCAGGTAAACTGTTTTTGTAATGTTGATTGGGAGATAAATATTGACCAGGAAACCAGGGAAAATTGAACTGAAATTTGTGGCCACGGGATCTTTCACATCCACCTGAGAGGGCAGACAGGGCTTCAGTTTAAGGTCTCACCTGAAAGACAACATTTCAGACAGTGCAATTCTCTCATTAATGCAGCGGAGTATCAATGTAGATTTTTATAGCTTAAGTAAGTCCAGGACTTGAATGCATAGCCTTCGGACTCAGAAGGAAGAGTGTTACCCATTGAGCCACAGCTGACCCTGACCATTAACTAGCCAGCTTAAGCCATTGATGGAGTGCAGACTGTCACTGAAGGCAAAGATTTTTCTCATACTTGACTTCAGGTAACCCTGCAAATCAATGCTGCAATTGATTCTTGTGGTTGTTACTGGCTGGACAGAAGCAGCTCTGGTAACGTTGAACGGGTTTAAATATAAGTTGTTGTTGTCAGCTGGTTAAACTACCGCAGTCACAAAAACAGAAAATGCTGGAAAAACTCAGGTCCAACAGCAGCTGTGGAGCGAGAAACAGAGTTAACGTTTCGAGTCCGTATGACTCTTCTTCAAATTACAGCAGTCCCCTTGTACGCACTTTGGAAATGTCTTTTGGAAATCTACACTTAAGGTCTTTAGGTATCAGCAAGTTGGATGAGTTTCTACTGGAGAAAACATGTACTTCACATCAGTAGAGAGAAGAAACTTGCATTTACATAGTACAATTCACAACCTCAATACATCACGAAGAACTTTACAGTAAATGAAGTACTCCTGAAGTATAGTCACCATTGTAATATAAGGAAACAGAGCAGCAAATTTGCACACAACAAGGTCCCACAAACAGCAATGTCCAAATGCTATGAAAGAAAGGAGGGAGCGAGAAAATGGACCAATTAGCCTGACACCAGTCATCGGGAAAGTGCTAGAATCGATTATTAAGGAAGTCTTAACAAAGCACTGGGAAAAGCATTGTATGATTAGAACAAGTCAACATGGTTTTGTGAAAGGGAAATCCTGTTTGACAATTTATTAGAGTCTTTTGAGGATGTAACTAATAGGATCGATAAAGGGGAAGCAGTAGATGTAGTATACCTGGATTTCCAAAAGGGATTCGATAAGGTGCCACATGAAAGGTTAATACACAAGATAAGGGTTCATATAGTTGGGGTGATATACTAGCATGGATAGAGGATTGGTTAAAGGATACAAAGTAGAGAGTAGGGATCAATGGGCCATTTTCAAGCTGGCAGGCTGTGACTCGTGGAGTGCCACAAAGATCAGCGCTGGACCTCAGGTATTTATAATCTATATTAATGACTTAACGTGAAGAGACAGAGAGTAATGTATCTAAGTTCGCTGATGATACAAGGCTGGGTGAGAATGCAAGCTGTGAGGAGGACACAAAGAGGCTGAAAAAAGATATAGACAAGCCAAGTGAGTGGGCAACAAGTTGGCAGATGGAGTATAACGTGGGAAACTTGTCCACTTTGGCAGGAAGAATAGAAAAGCGGCAAATTATTTAAATGGAGAGAGATTGTGGAAGTCTGAGGTCCAAAGGGTGTCTGGGTACATGAATCAGGAAACGTTAGTATGCCAGTACAGCAAGTGATTAGGAACGCAAATGGAATGTTGTTTATTGCAAGGGGAATGGAATATAACAGTAGGGATGTTTTGCCACAGTTATACAGGGCTTTGATGAGACCACAGCTGGAGTACTGAGTACAGTTTTGGTTTCCGTATTGGGGGTAGGCAGAATGTGGAGTCGAGGCCATAATTGGATCAGCCATGATCTTATTGAATGGCAGAGCAGGCTCGAGGGGCTGAATGGCCTACTGCTGCACCTATTTCTTTTGTCCTTAAATGAACAGATAACTTGTTTCTTTTATTGATACTGCTGGACAGATAAATATTGGCCAGAACACCAGGGAGCGCTCCCTTGCACTTTGTAGAATGGGGCCTTTTATATTGACCTAGGCCCAACCATCTTCAGCTGCTTCATCAATGACCCTCCTTCCATTCTAAGGTCAGAAGTGGGGATGTTCACTGATGATTGCACAATGTTCAGCACCATTCACATCCTCAGATACTGAAGCAGTCCATATCCGAAAGCAGCAAGACCTGGACAATATCCAGGCTTGGGCTGACAAGTGGCAAGTAACATTCATGCCACACAAGTGCCTGGCAATGACCATCTCCAACAAGAGAGAATCTAACCATCGCCCTTGATGTTCAATGGCATTACCATCACTGAATCCCCCACTATCAACACACTGGGGGTAACCATTGACCAGAAACTGAACTGGGCTAGCCATATAAATACTGTGGCTACAAGAGCAGGTTAGAGGCTGGGAATCCTGTGACGAGTAACTCACCAACTGACTCCCCAAACCCTGTCCACCATCTACAAGGCACAAGTCAGGAGCGTGATGGAATACTGCCCACTTGCCTGGAGGAGTGCAGCTCCCACAACACTCAAGAAGCTTGACACCGTCCAGGACAAAGCAGCCCCGCTTGATTGGCACCCCATCCACAAATATTCACTCCCTCCACCACTGACGAACAGTAGCAGCAGTGTGTACCATCTACAAGATGCACTGTGGGAACTCACCAAGGCTCCTTCGACAGCACCTTCCAAACCCACGACCACTACCATCTAGAAGGACAAGAGCAGTAGATAAATGGGGACACCACCACCTGGAAGTTCCCCTCCAATTCACTCACCACCCTGACTTGGAAATATATCGCCATTCCTTCACTGTCGCTGGGTCAAAATCCTGGAACTCCCTCCCTAACAGCACTGTGGTTGTACCTACACCACATGAACTGCAGCGATTCAAGAAGGCAGCTCACCACCACCTTCTCAAGGGCAACTAGGGATGGGCAATAAATGCTGGCCCAGCCAGTGATGCCTACATCCTGTGAATGAATAAAAAAAAAGATGGGACTTCAGTTTAACATCTCATTCATAGGACAGACTCCCTCAGTACTGCATTGCAGTGTCAACCTAGATTTTGTGCTTATGTGTCTGGGGTGGTGCTTGATCCCCTGAACCTTCTGACAGGGGTTACCATTGAACAAGGCTGCCATCTACAGACAGGTATAAATTTCACTTGCATTTGTTGCCCATCCCTAGTTCCCCTTGTAAAGGTGGTGGTAGACCCTTATCTTGAAGTGCCAGAGTCCACGTGGTGAAGGTACATCCACTGTGCCCTTGCAGAGGCAGTTCTTGGATTTTGACCCAGTGATGGGGAATAGGGGAGGGTCTTGTGGCGCAGTGGGTAGCGTCCCTACCTCTGGGCCAGGAGCTCCAAGTTCAAGTCCCACTTCAGGACTTGATTACTATGGAAGGTGTGTTCATAACGTGGCCAAACAGGTTGATTATCAGCCTGTAAATCCTTCCAATACGCCTGATGGCAGACGGTAAGAGCGGGAGAGTTTCCTGGTCAGCCATACTGCAGAAGGCAACAGCAAACCACTGCTGTACTTTGCCAAGCATCATCGTGGACCAATCCAATGGAAGTTCATGGTTGCCAATGCCCTCTTAGGGCCTGGGAAGTGAAGAATGTGGAATAACAGCAATATATGTCAAGATTGGAATGTGTGCAAATTGGAGGAGATTGTTTAGGTTTCCCATGCATCTACTGCCCTTGTTCCTCCAGATTGTGGATTTGGAAGGTGCAGCCTTTGTTGCAGTGCTTCTAATAGACGGTACAGACACACCAGTATTGGAAGGAGTGAATGTGTAAAGTGGTGGATGAGGTGCTAATAAATGTGGGCTACTTTGTTCTGGCTAGTGCCTAGTACATTCAGTGTTGTTGCAGCTGCATCCATGAAGGCAAGTGGAGAGTATTGACTCCTAATGTGCTGTGTAGGTGGTAGAAAGAGTTTGGGAGGAAGGAGGAGAGAGCCAAGCACAGATCTTGGGGACTGCAGAGGTAAATGTAAGGGATGGGGGCAGTGAAAAAGAAGCCAACGCTTGAGATTCTTTGGCTACATCAGGCAATAATAGATCAAAGCAAGGACAGTTCCACTTAGCAGGCAATGGAGGTGAGGCAAAAGAAGATGGCGTATTCTGCTTTAAAGGCTGCAGAAAGATTGAGGTGAATGAGGAAGGAGATGGGATGAGGGTGTTTGTCTTATGAGGAAAGGTTGAGCAGTTTGGGCCGATGCTCATTGGAGTTTAGAAGAACGAGAGGTGATCTTATTGAAACGTGTAAGATTCTGGGGGGGCTCGACAGGGCAGATGCTGAGAGGTTGTTACCCCTCTTGGCAGAATCTAGAACCGGGGGGCACAGTTTAAATGTAAGGGGTCTCCCATTTAAGACAGAGATGGGGAGAAATTTATTCTCTGAGGGTCGTTAGTATTTGGAATTCTCTTCCCCGGAGAACAGTGGAGGCTGGATCACTGAATATATTGAAGACTGAGTTAGACAGATTTTTGACAGACATGTGGGCAAGAGAGCAGGGTGGAGTGTTAAAATGGCAAGCGACAGGGAGGTTTGGGTCTTTCTTGCAGACAGACCGCAGGTGTTCTGCAAAGCGGTCGCCCAGTTTACGTTTGGTCTCTCCAATGTAGAGGAGACCGCATTGGGAGCAACGAATGCAGTAGACTAAGTGAGGGGAAATGCAAGTGAAATGCTGCTTCATTTGAAAGGAGTGTTTGGGCCCGTGGACGGTCAGGAGAGAGGAAGTGAAGGGGCAGGTGTTGCATCTTCTGCGTGGGCATGGGGAGGTGCCATAGGTGGGGGCTGAGGAGTAGGGGGTGATGGAGGAGTGGACCAGGGTGTCCCGGAGGGAATGATCCCTATGGAATGCCGCCAGGGGGGGTGAAGGGAAGATGTGTTTGGTGGTGGCATCATGCTGGAGTTGGCGGAAATGGCGGAGGATGATCCTTTGAATGCGGAGGCTGGTGGGGTGATAAGTGAGGACAAGGGGGACCCTATCATGTTTCTGGGAGGGAGGAGAAGGCGTGAGGGTGGATGCGCGGGAAATGGGCCGGACACGGTTGAGGGCCCTGTCAACGGCCGTGGGTGGAAAACCTCGGTTAAGGAAGAAGGAGGACATGTCAGATGAACTGTTTTTGAAGGTAGCATCATCAGAACAGATGCAACGAAGGCGAAGGAACTGAGAGACCACCCTGCTCTCTTGCCCACATGTCCGTCCTTGGCCTGCTGCATTGTTCCAGTGAAGCCCAACACAAACTGGAGGAACAGCACCTCATCTTCCGACTAGGCACTTTACAGCCTTCCGAATGAATATTGAATTCAACAACTTTAGATCTTGAACTCCCTCCTCCATCCCCACCCCCTTTCTGTTTCTTCCCCCTCCTTTTTGTTTTTTCCAATAATTTATATAGATTTTTCTTTTCCCACCTATTTCCATTATTTTTAAATCTGTACCTGTAATGCCCTGTCAGTCTTTCCACCCCACCCCCACTAGAGCTGTACCTTGAGTGTCCTGCCATCCATTCTTAATTAGCACATTCTCTTAGATAATATCACCACCTTCAACACCTCTTTGTTCCTTTGTCTGTGACATCTTTTGATTATCTGCTCCTATCACTGCTTGCTTGTCCCTACAACCACCCACCACCCCCCCAACTTCTCTCCCCCACCCCCCCACCTTAAACCAGCTTATATTTCACCCCTCTCCTAATATTACTCAGTTCTGTTGAAGGGTCATGAGGACTCGAAACGTCAACTCTTTTCTTCTCCGCCGATGCTGCCAGACCTGCTGAATTTTTCTAGGTAATTCTGTTTTTGTTTTGGATTTCCAGCATCCACAGTAGTTTTTTGTTTTTAGGAAAATGGCCTAGTCCTGCTCCTATTTCTTATGATCTTATGAGATGAAACTTAAATCCTTTCACTGTGACTCATCATTAGTGTACCATCTCCAAGTTACCCCATTCCTATCTGGGAAAGTGTTAGATGCTATAATTTGTCACAGCAAAGTGCCTTACATCAACCAGTTCAGAAATTAACTTTTACAGCCCCATCCCCAAATGCATTAGCTACTGAGTGACCAAATTAACCCCTTCTTGCCAAATGTAGGTAGTCACACAATAAAGTTAGGAGCTACTGTTTTTTTATTAATACCCTATCACAATTATCGAGCTCAGCTCATCTACTGATGAAACCCCATCCTATGCTGCCTCTGGATATTCCAACACACTCCCTAGTTTACCCACTGCAAATGTTAGCTCACACAAAACTCTGCTGCCCAAGTCCTAACTCGCACCATGTCCTGCTCATCCATCCCCCCCTTTGCTCACTAACCTACACTGGCTCCTGATGGAGCAATGCCTCAAATTTAACATCCTCATCCTTGTGTTCAAATCCCTCTAGGGCCTCACCCCTGCCTATCTCAGTAACCTCCTCCAGCCCTACAACCTTCCAAGATATTTGAACTCCTGTAATTCTGGCTTCTTGAGCATTCCTGATTTAAATCTCTCCATCTTTGACGGCTGCCTGGGTCCTAAGCTCTTGAATTCCCCGCTCTAAACCTTTCCGCCTCTCTTTCCTCTATTAAGACACTTCTTAAAACCTACATCTTAGTCCAATAATTTGATCATTTGCCCTCATATCTCTTTATGTGGCTCGTGTCAAATTTTATTCGATACCGCTGCTGTGAAGCTTCTTGGGACGTTTCACTATATTAAAAGGTGCCATATCGTTACTAAAACAGCAAGTTCTTGAGTAGATATCCTCAACAAGTAGAATTAAATATAGCTCATTTATGTCTTTTTTATTCTTTCATGGGATGTGAGTGTTGCTGGCAAGGTCAGCATTTATTGCCCATCCCTAATTGCCCTTGAACTGAGGGGCTTGCTAGGCACGTCAGAGGGCAGTTACAAGTCAACCACATTGGTGTGGGTCTGGAGTCACATACAGGCCAGACTGGGTAAGGACAGCAGATTTCCTTCCCATTAGTGAATAGGTATTTATGACAGTTGACAACAGTTATCAAGGTCACTATTACTGAGAGTAGCTTTTAATTCCAGATTTTATTAATTGAATTTAAATTCCACCAGTTGTTGCTGGATTTGAACCCATGACCCCAGAGCCTCTGGATTATAGTCCAGCGACATTACCACTATGCCACTGTCTCCTGCAGAATTGATAGCCCAGAAATTCAGCATAAACCATCGGAATATAAGTGGATATGAAGATGGATATAAATTGATGTGAGTAATTCATGGTTAGACCCCTCGCATCACTGGCCACTTAGCAGAGTATATACTGAGTATATTAAAGTCTCTTTTGTTAGCAAGTCAGCTGTTGGTAGCACTCTTGCCTCTTAGTCATAAGGTTTTGGGTTCAAGTCCACTTCACATCTTGAGCTTAGTTGATTCTCGTCAAGTGAGAATCAACTAAGGGAGTGCTGCACTATTGGAAGTGCCATGTCCTTAAACCGAGGCCACGCCTGTCTTCTCAGGTGGATGCAAATGATTCCATGTCACTACTTCAAAGAGGTGCTTCAAAGAAGTTATTCCCCTGTCCTGGCCAACATTTATTCCTCACAAAAACAGATGATCTGGCCATTATCACATTGCAGTTTGTGGGAGCTTGCTGTGTAAAGACCATAAGACCTAGGAGCAGAAGTAGGCCATTTGGCCCATTGGGTCTGCTCCGCCATTCAATGAGATCATGGCTGATCTGATAACCCTCAACTCCACTTTCCTGCCTTTTCTCCATAACCCTTGATTCCCGGATTAAAAATCCGTCTATTTCAGCTTCACAAACGGGCTGCTCCGATTCCGATATCACAACAGCAGCTACACTTCAAAAAGTACCTCATGGGCTGTAAAGTGCTTTGAGACATCCAGTGATCATGAAAAGCACTGCATAAATACAAGCCTTTCTGTTCTTTTTTTTTCCCTCAGTTTTTGTAATAGTTTGAAAAAAAAACTCAAGACCTCACCATCCTACGTTGGAGGAACAGAGCTGATTGCTTTGCCTTCCTCTGGGGGAATGTCAGTCTCCTGTGTCATTATAATGAGATGGTGGAAGCTCTGCCTTCTTGCCTGTTGTTGCATTTGGACCAATCTTACTTAGCCTTGGGGAGGCTTTCCCTGTCCATCCAAATGATACACTTAATGCTTGCCTGTATTTGGCTGGTAAGGTGTCCTCTTAACTTCTGTAGCTTCCCTCCTATCCCTTCATTCTTTTGCCCAGAGACTTTCGTCCTGTTTACAATACACACGCTTATACAGAGATCTCATGCACAAAAACACTTAATTAGAAAGTTTTAACTTAGAATCTAATTAATTTTAATTTTCAAACATAAATTAGCGCCAAAAAAAAAAAACAGCTTATAAACGCTCGGTGCTCACATAAACATCCTCAATGTTAACTTCAACCAATCTGAACAATGCACGTATCACAAGAGTACATCCCTCAGGTCCCAATTAGCAGCCACATCAGGGAATCATGACCTCTGGTTAAAGTGTGCTTTAAAAAAAAAACCCAGACATCACGTGGTGGTTTCAGTCTCATAACTTCTCAGCTTTCTTTTAAGGAAGAGAAAACAACAAATTCAGCTGAAATATGGCATGTTTGTAGGTCGCCCTAATGCAATCGCCTGAACCATGACCTTGGCAGTTTAAGACTACCCAGCTCTGGTCAGTGATGCTTCACCTCACATTATGATCCTTATCACCCACTTTGGTTCAGATTAAATGATCGAATATGAGGACATATTTAAGGGGCACCTCTGGGACTGCGCAACGACCTCAGTTGCAATCTCAAGAGCAAAATACCACGGCTGCTGGAGAGATCCGAAATAAAGGCAAAACTAAAAATGCTGGGAATACTCTGCAGGTCAGGCAGCATCTGTGGAGAGAAAAACTTAATGTTTCAGGTCGATGGCCTTTCATCAGAACTGGGCAAAGTGAGAAATGTTTTAAGCAACTTAAGTATGGTGGCAGAGGTGGGGGAGGAGGTGGTAAAATGAACAGAAGATGATTTAAAATCGAAGTGCTGGACGTACTGGACTTGAAACGTTAACTGTTTTTCTCTCCAAGATGCTGCTAGACCTGCTGAGTTTTCTCCAGCACTTTGTTTTTATTTCAGATCTCCAGCATCTGCAGTATTTTGCATTTATTAGAGATTCAATCTCCTGTTTTTCACCCTACCACAGAGTCTTTGAATATTTTTAAGACGGAGGCGGATACATTCTTGGTAAGCAAGGAGGTAATGGGTTATCGGGGGTAGGCAGGATGCAGATTTGAGGTTACTATCAGATCAGCCATAATCTTATTGAATGGCGCAGCAGGCTTGAGGGGCTGAATGGCCTACTCCTGCTCCTTGTTCTTACGCTTAAAACCTATTACATTTCTAACTTTTCCCAGTTCTGATGAAAGGTCATCCACCAAAAAATAAAATCCTATTTCTCTCTCCACAGACACTGCCAGAGCTGCTGAATATTTCCAGTATTTTCTACCTTTAGTTGTGCTATCATCCCATTTGGTTTATCTACCATCAATGCCACTACACAGTATCTGCACCGGAGGAACTATTGCAGAGGTCCAAGTCAGACAATGCTGGCTTTTCCCCATCACCATCCCCAACATGATAGCTACCCAATGTAGGAAGGTAGGGGGTAGGCGGTGGCATAGTGTCATTGTCACTGGACTGGAATTCCAGAGACCCAGGGTAATGCTCTAGGGACCCAGGTTCAAATCCCACCACAGCAGATGGTGAAATTGGAATTTAAAGTCTGATGGTGACCATGAAACCATCATCAATTGTTGTAAAAACCCATCTGGTTCACTAATGTCCTTTAGGGAAGGAAATCAGCTGTCCTTACCTGGTCTGGCCTACATGTGACTCCAGACCCACAGTCTAGCCAGCAACATCCAATCCCATGAACAAATTAAAAACATTAAATTGTGTGCAAGCACTCCAAACAGAGAGCGATAAGGATTTTTTGTTAGCCAAATCTAGGATACAGATCAGCCACAATCTCTTTTAAATGGCGGAACAGACTTGCTGGGCTGAATAGCAACATAGAGACAGGAGGTGGCCAAACAGCAAGCAATGAGCTAAAGGGACAGGCTGCACTCAGATTTAATGGACATTCACCAGATGCAACCAGGCAGCTATAACATGACACGATGTATTGTAAGATGCTGGGGAAGAGGGGAAGGGAACTTTCCAGATGGTTTGGTTAATGAGTAAAGCATCCAATATGGTACTGAGCCATACAGCGCACAGGCCAGGGAAGTCCCCTCAGGGTTAAGTCCATGGTGTGTTGAGTTGGATTCCATTCAGACGGATTGTTAATCCAGTAATCCTTTCTGAAAGCAGTCATGTGCGGATGTTGAGCAAGGAAGCAATCCCATTCACCTCTGATGTCCTCCATAAGAAGGAAACTCTTTCGAGTTATCAACAGTCACAGATTGCAACTCTTTCGAGTACAATCACAGTTCTTGGTTTCCGGGAGTGGGACATGAACCCACAGCCCTCTGATTCAAAGGCAAGGGTGCTATGAACTGAGCCACAGCCGATTTAGTACCACTCATGACAGTGGGGATGTCCTAAACTATTGCACAGCCAACGAGTTACATGATGGGATAGCTGACACTTTCTATTGAGGCTCTCAAGAATTGAATTTTTAAAAAAAATTCATTCATGGGATGAGAGATGGCTGGCAAGGCCAGCATTTATAGTCCATCTCTAATTTGCTCTCGAGGTGGTGGGTGAGCGACCTTCTTGAACTGCTGCAGCCCACGTGGTGTAAATACACCCACAGTGCTGTCAGGGAGTGAGTTCCAGGATTTTGACCCAGCGCCAGTGAAGGAATGGTGATATAGTTCCAAATAAGGACAGTGTGAGACTTCAGGGGGAACTTGCAATTAGAGGTGTTCCCATGCGCCTGTTGCCCTCATCCCTCTAGTTGGTAGAGGTTGCGGGTTTGGAAGGCGCTGTCAAAGAAGCCTTGAGGAGCTGCAGTGCATGTTGGACCCTGAGGAATGTCACCTCTGGAGATGAATTGACACCTTCAAGAGGGGAGAAAATAAGCAGGAAGAAGAGGAATAAATCAAGTTTTTCCTTATTAGGCACCAAATAGGGCAGCAAATGAAGGTCCACCAGCACAGTGGGACAATCTGAAGAACATTCTCTTCTTGAGGAGGGACCGGGTCAGCTTGTTATGTTCCAGGTTGATGAGTGTTCTGAGGGGAGCAGGAGAAAAAGAAACACAAAGCGACACGGCATAATTTAAGAAATCTTTTTTATTTTTTTACTTATTAACCAAGATTCTGAATAAACCCAAAAGATGCTGTAAAACTCACATAATTGCACTAGGTTCATTTCAGAGCCTGGAGAGGCTCAGTGGAAATATGTCCACTTGCCCAGAATCAATAGACTAATCAAGTATTTTGTACAAGTGCAGATACTCGAGGAAGCATCGACATACATTGATCATGGGCAGAGATGCATGTTCCATCACCTGTGGGTACATTGGCAAACAAAAAGCAACACCGACTCCAGAAGGCCTTCAAAAGCTTCCACTGTTAGCAATAAAAAGGGAGACGACCTTCCCTTTAAAAAATACCCCCAAAAAGAAAAAAAAAATAATGTCCCAGGAATTATTAAAAATGAAAGGGAGCCTCACTGCAAATAAAAAAACCGTTTTGCAGTATTAGTCAGTCTGAAGGTCAACAAAAAGGCATGGTAAAGGTCAGTCTAAGCTCTTCTCAGGCCAGGGAAGGCAATAATAATCACAGCAAACAGGCTGCTGCTTTGGTCCTATCTGCTAATGAAATGGTTAGGGCAATTTACGGTGGTGCAAGTTTAAATTGGAAGGCCGGAGGGGCATAAAGTGGAAGATCAATTATGCATGATGGGACAAAATTGAGAATTTTGAAATCTTGCTGAAGAAAGAACTTGTTGCCAAAGCTTTTTGTTGTGCACTCATCAGGACAAATGTAAGAATACCAAATTTCAAATGATCACTACAATTTACACCATAGGAGAAAAGGGTGCTGATTGGTTGAGGAGAAAGCAATGGGGAACCAAAGGCTCCCAAGCTCCCGGCAGCATCTCGGCCAATCAGAGTCGACTTGCCAACCAATCGATCAACCAATATGGAAGAAAGTTAGGTAGGGAGTTCGACGCACACACACAGGGAGAGGGGGAGAGAGAGACACATGGGAACAGAAGTTGGCCTTCTTCCCATCATGGTTCCTGGCCTTGCTGCAATACCAGATACTGCAGCTGTGCAAAGTGGCCAAGTCTAGTGAATGGTGTTGCCACCATGTCATTAAGAAACAGAAATGTTGGGTGTCCTTTGGCGAGGCAAGAATTCACACAGAGAGCGTTTTTCTTTAGCTCCGGAGGGAAAAGTGGCCAGAGATTCATGCACAAGAGCACTTTGGATAGCAGCTGAGAGCATCTAGAATCAGTGCAGGTCTGTCAACCAGAGGCCACCATGCTGCTGGTTACTGTATACTGACTTATGCGTGCTACTCTACTGACTTTGCTCTAATGCTTCACGAGGTAAAGCAGCCCACCGAGGTTCAGTGTCGAGCATCACAAAGGGTCACGGAGGGACGGAGAACAGGTATCCACTTGATCAGAGTACTGAGACCTACCAGCAACTGTGAGACTGCACTTTGACAAGAGTTGGCATCTGCACAAGAGAGAGTAAATCAACCTATAGACACCTGCCCAGTAGGGAAAAGCGTTTTAGCCTGGTTTCTGAGGCAGGTCTAGCCCCAGTCTCCTGAGCCTCCATTTCCCTCCAAATCCGGAGCTGGAAAAAAAAGAGGGAATTATTGGTCTAGGAGCGATAGGAATTCTAAGTAGTTATCAGTCCTATTTTCCTTTGTGAAAATTATTTTAACCGTGGAATCAACACATCTCAATTCACATCCGTACCCATCAGTACACAGGGACAATCCTGTTCCTGGATCACACCATCTTCCTCCATCTTTGTGCAACATTTTGAGAAACCTCTATCCATGTTCACTCAGCGAGCATTGCTTAGGGGCAGATCCTGCAAGGAAATCACTGACATAGCAAGAGGTCATTTAAATTGGGGACATGAGCTGATTACCAGGAATCTCCTACTGGTGTTATTGAAAAAGAAAAACATTTTGTGGGATCAGGAATAGGAGGATGAAGTCGGTGTTGCCTCTTGCCCAGAATACTGGACTGTGTTGCTTGGTAGAAAGGGGGAAAAACAACCATCTCTGCTCAGAATCTGCTGGCAGCAGTATCACATCTGATGCACTCCCCACACTGGGAGGGCCATCCTCTCCACTCAATAACTCTCACATGGTATAACAGTCATTTAAAAGCAGTATTATCAGAAATCACCACCAATTGTCAGGCCGAGGACAATTGTTCCCTTCCCCTCCCCCCTCACCATCCTATACCCCCAACACCAATCCTGGCAAAAGTCATCATTGTTTTTGTAGAAAATCTTTGTTACTCTCCCTGGCCCCCATTCTGTTTTCAGCGTTCACAATTACTGTGATTCCTGATCATACAACTACTATGCGATTTAGAGATCCCAATAAATTTTAGTGTCACATCCCCTCCTATTCATTTCAGTGGGTGCCTACTGGCTGTATTCACCTTGCTTACAGGTGTGTGTGCGTCTCTCTCCCCTACAGGAAGAAACAGCCAGTGCTGTTCAGACCCATATTGAAAATAAATAAACTGTTAACAGCCAGCAAACAAAAGTCTGTTTTTTGGCTCCTCCCTCCACTGAGCAAAGGTGTTGACTCTTACTGCCACCCAGCTCTACGATCAATGTCAACCCTCGGGTCATTCTAGGCTCAACGTTAGACAGAGTGCCCCAGAGCAGGACAAATCAGATTTTCTGCCCAATAATTGTCCTCACCCAGCCCGCCCTCCTGGTCACCGGGTGTTGGGAGCCAAGAAAACTGGCAACCGTCTGATACTTCTGCACCCCAGCCAGGGTGCTGATACCGATGTGTAACACCTTCTGCTGTCCCAGCTGGGGATTGGATTTTCCTGGTCTGCTACAGCTTAGTGGTAAACAATGCAGTTCACTTATCCGTCGAGGGCCTCAAAATGAGTTTTTAAAAGGTTACTGTTGTAGATCCAAACATGTGGCTCAAATGCTAACAGCGCAGCCACAGAATAAATTAGCTTCTCCACCCTCCTTCCCAAAAAAAAATTGCTTCTCTTAAAACTAACAACCATTCGGTTCATTTAAAGGACAAGCCCACCCACTCCCCTATATCAGCGTCGTTATCATAAACATCTACATCAGTTACATTTGCCGATCAGATCAGGAAACACATCAGTCTCTCGGGGTTTACAAAAGAGAAAGGGAGTGGCTTAACCCATCTATAGACAGCTGTAAATAAATAGGCACCTTATAAATGAGGCAAGTCCCAGAGTGTATTCCACTTATATAGCATGTCTGGGTTTGGACCTGCTGCATCGTTGCGGAAACTTCCGAAATGGAAACCAGACTCAGCCTGTCCTGTGAAACAGGGACATGAAATAGGTAGCATGACCCAGTAGGATTATCAACTCATTCTCATCAGTTACAAAGCAAACATCTGACTTTAAGCCGCTGTATCCCCAGCACTGCACTTCAGGTGCGGACTCCCGAGTGTCATTCTCAAAGGCTGGAATAGCAACATGAGTTCTCGTTTTTGCATGAATATTTGCATTCTTGTTTGGGGCTTGAACAACGGGACTTTGGGCACCAGAGACCAGTACGAACTGCTTCACCTGTGACAAGAGGGTATCCAATACTGTGGACAACTCCTCTTTGACCTTTCTAACAACAAAACAAAAAAAAAAGGAAAACCCACTGAAATGAAAAGGAATCATTGTCCGGGCTCCAATTATTCAACGACAGTTGCCAGGATGTGCACACGAACCACCTACCCGCCTTAGCAGCCCCCCACCCCCCCCTCCCCAATCCACTAACCCCAGTCCATTTAGGCAGGGGTGAGCCTGAACCAACATCTCTAAGACAGACAACGTGTACAAGAGTTGCCACAACAAACAGAGACTGCAAAAAAAAACACAATTATTATCACAACAAACCTCTGACTGAGAAAACATCAGAGAACAAAACGTGAAGAAGCCCAGCGCTATCAGTTCACGCTCATCTCTATACATAGTGTTAGACTATAAATCAGATTCTCTGCACCTCAGCGTCTGGAAGTTACAGAATCAATTTATACATATCTCGCTGTAACTTGCATGCAGTAAGTCTTGATGCACTGCCCTGAAACATTTATTGCACTTTTAGAGAACGTTTGGATTCTGACACTCCTCAGGGATAATGCCATCCTCCCGTTTTAATTTGGATTAGTCATGGAGAAACACCCTCAACCCCCTCCTCCGCCCGTCCTTCCCACAAAACAGGTATTATTTATACTCTTTTACAAAATGAGGACGTACTTGCACACTTTAGGATCTGCCCCTCTCTCCTCACTTCCATCCTCCCTCAGTTTTTCACCACCGCAACCCTTAAAGCACTGGTCACAGCTCAAGTGGAGGGTGGGGGGTAGTCACGTGCCACTTCGTACCATTGGCTGCACATCACAATTGCTGTAAGTCTTTGAGGCAGTCAGTTTGCACCTTCGTGCTCCTGCGATTTAACTAAAGCCTACGTTAGTCTCATCCTCCAGTGCTTGGAATTGATGACCTGGACAACGTTTATCCAAGTGGGACGTCCGAGGGCAGCAACAACTTGTATTTCCACTCCTCCAGTTTCTTGTGTAGCTCTCAAAGATAAAATGACCGCTTCTGGGATGACCTTCGTAAGCAGACTTTCAGCTGCTACCTCAGAAGGTTTTGTTGGCCATTGCTAGACACTCAGAGGGAACAACCAACGCAGGAATCTTAGTAAACTTCAAACTTCAGGAGGTGGACGACATGGTTTCCGAATGTGCATCCTATTCTCGGGGTAAGGAGTCAGAAAAGGATTTCCCCACATAAACTCTACCCAGCTGAGCCACAACGGAGGCTAAAATGCACGGACACAACAGATATTCACACAGCATGCTGGCATTGCCTTCTCAAAGTTCCAAAAAGGACAATTCCCATTTTGGAGTAACCAAAAGCCTGAATGAATTAATGCCGAATGGAATCCAGGCAGCCTGTCTGAAACCTTGAATGCACATTTTCTTTTGTATAACGAGTTTTAAAAAAAAGTTACTCCAATTTGTGTTCCAACATCTTTCTGTTATGAGTAATCTTTCCTGACTCTTGCTTTCATGGCTGAAAAGCCTCTCCCTGTGTAAGGGAGGGAGTAGTAACACAGCGAGCGGAAACACCGAGGTAGAATCGGGAATATCCCACTCCTAACCCAGTCTAGTCCCCACTGCACCTAACAGAATCCGCCTGCAATTCTCTGCACAATCTGCCCATTCCAGGTAGGTGACGAGATACGATTTGACCGCTGTACCTTTTAAACCTAAGTAGGTTTTTTTTTGTGAGTTACCGATTCAAAGAGAAGTTCTGAAAAAACGTTGACGTTGGAATTAATTCTGAAGGCTCCCATCCCCCCCCACAACATAATCAATTCTGAGGTACTATGATGGGATACCCCCACATGACAGTGAATGCCGGATAAGATCGCCTCAATTTACATCGAGAAACTTCAAATGGTCTTCTTGCATCCCCCCAATCATCCTTTGCAATAGGGGGAGCAATCAAAAACACTTATTGCTTCAGTTCAGTTACCCTGTCCCGGTAAGGCAATCTGCTCAGGCTTCACTGTGAAGATTTGACACGGTGGGGGGAGATGGCTGAAGTGTGATTCTATAGCGTGTGATTTCGTACCCAGGGGCAGCACTGAGCAACATCAAAGCAAACAGCTTCTTCTTGCTTTCCCTCTCAGTTCTATCCAAGAATAGTAAACCAGTCTTTCCCTTCTCCCGCTCATGATAGTGTTCATCTCTTGGGCTTTTATTTAGGGGGTATAAAGAGGACAGACAGAGAACAGAATAAAAACCAGCTTGGTAGGGCAAGTGGATTTAAGACAAATTGCTAAATGGAATTTTAAGGATCAGCACTGCTCCTGACCTGTGGAGATTCCCACTGGGTGGACTATCATCCTCACCAGGCAAGCAGCTGCATTGGGATTATGCATAAGGACATCATTATCATAGTCCTGTGGCAGTGTGCTCTATTCTCCTCCTTGAGGATTGAGGGACCGCACACAGCAAAATATAAAGCAGAAATGTTGGAAATTTGAAGTTTAAAAACAAGAAAACGTTAGAAATAAAACAGCCGGTCAGTCAGCATCTGTACTGGCTGATGAAGAGGACGCAAAGGAAACTCATAGCCTGCCCGTTCTATTTAAAAATGCCACTGATGCGTGGCGATTTTTTTTTCCCCCTTAGCATTTTGCGTTTTTATTTCAGCACATGCCAAGTATATCGATTCTGAATCAATTACCTGCATAATCAGATAGAAAACAGAGGGAAAAGTGGAGGCTCACTCCACACTGCTCCAAGAGCACCGCTCGATGCCAGGCGAAGGCTTGGAGGAAGGAAGGGGACTATTACATTGCTCTGGCTCTGAGCAGTCATCAATTCACGTGACAATTTTTAGCACTGCTCTGAACGCTAATTAAAGAAGGTGCAGATCAGGAAAACAGTGAAAAGGGTGAGCCACAAAGAGCAGAACAACCCACTTCTTTGGTGCAAATTTTAGTCTCAATTGCTGCCGTCTGCATCGATGGGTTATTTCTGCTGAAAAGGACACCGATTGTTGTTTCCATGCTGCAGTGCAGGTCAAACTGAGGAAGTAAAAGTGTCTTGGTCGCTGGAAAAGATCTTGCAAATTGTTAGACACCACTAGGCAAGTCTGGCAATTTAGTAGGAATAATTATTAAAGTAGCTTTCATCATCTTCAACCTCCCATCCCCTGCGTTTAGCCTCTGTGATACTGAAACCCCTAGGGATTGACTTACTTTTACTAAATGGTTGGGAAGATGTCTAGTGTCACTGACCAAATTTACTAGAATTCAGCTAGTTAAATTAGTGTTAATCTCCAGTTGTCAACGTCAGTAATGCCTAGATGCAGCTAAGTAGGTCTAGAGGGACTTTTGATGCCTTTTCCAATAGGCACAATCGTTCTGCTGACTCAAAAGTTGCTTTAAAATTAGAGCATTAAAACTGCAGCTCCTCGAGCAAACTCCACACAGCCACTTATTAACCTGACATCAATAAACATCACGACTAAAAATAAATAGCATCTAATTCAAAATAAAAAATCTCACTGACAAACTACAACACAAACAGTATTAGGGCTGAAAATGATCTTTTGAGTGTTTCTGATTTTCTTCCCACCGGTCCTCAATGCAAATCCTTTCACTACCAGGAGAGATCGCAGTGAGGAACAATAGTCAGGGTCTGCAGGGGCAGGGCGGGTGTGGTCTCTTGAATATTGGACCCGCCCCTTGCTCGTGACTGAGGTCACTAGCAAAAACACTAAGAGGGAAGGGACATCCTACTTGCAGTTTTACTGGTAAATAAAAGTTAATCCCAGCCCTGTCACAATGCACGCACTATCAGGGCGAAAGTCTATAGCACAAGTAGCACTTTCACAGTCTCTTTTAGAGTTTCAGATTCCAGTCACAGACTGTGACCCCGGGCACATCTCTCGTGTCAAGGTGGTCTCTGCCCCAGCAGCGAGGCACCACTCCCATCTGACAGGGTCCAAAGGCAATCTAACTTTTCCTGGGTGGCGCTTTCTTTGGTTTGTACCCCAACCGAAGTCGGGTCACAGGAATCCTTTCCCTGGAGGTGAGATGGAATGGCATGGCGATGAATGAAGTGGATCTACAGTGGACAATCTGACGGCCCCTGCTCCAATCAGAGAGCGAGAGAGAGCAGCAAGGAGAGGGCAAGAGGGAAAATACATCTTTTGTGTGGTGTTGAAAGGGGTGGGGTATCTTCAAGGATAGCCTCAGTATATTCAGCAGGACCCGAAAGACACTGCAGAAGAACAAAAATGAATATTTCAGTTAATACTGATGTCACAATCAATCGGTGAGAATCAAAGGCTGCAACAAGGGACAAGAAAAGTATTTGGAAATCCTTACTGGCTCACTCTCACGATGTTTCACGACATGTCTCCTGACTTGCTTCCAGCAATAATTCCTCCAGCTCCTTTTCGGTTTTGGGGGATGTAAACTCTTCAAAAACAAATCAGAGCTATTAATAGAATGGGGAAGGACAGGGCTTTGTCGCTTTGTCAGAGCAGAAGTGGATGGATAAATGTTTTTAAAAGCATTGGAAACCACACCCCCACCATCCCCACCCACTCCGATGGTTCTTACTGACCTTTTTTAAAAAGAAGAAAAGCCCTTCCCTCTGCCGAAAGTACTGATTTGTCCTTGGAAACTGTTTCACAGCCACCAGGAACTCTCTAAACTCTGACTCAAAGCACCCATGCTTTGTGAGAGAGTTTGGACGTTGAGTGCTGGCAGGCTTTTAAACTTTGGGAAAGGGGAGTGATCTCAGCAGAGCCCAGACATACTGAGGCCTGTTGCAGTATCTCCATGACAGCCTTGGCTGAGATCGGTTAATTTAGCAGATACCATCAGGAATCCAACTCGAGGCCTTTTGGGATTATATGGCTTAGTCATGGTAGTCGGCAATGAGCACCGGGGGGCGCAGGGGTGAGGCAGCAAGAGAAGGCTAACATTCAACTTCAGTCGATTTTATATGGACAGTTGCCAGGTAAATCAGGCCTCTGCCCAATTACCTGAACAGAGAAAATCAATTATCCATTCTAATATGCCTAAATTAAATTATAGATTAATGGTTATGGAAGAAGTCTTTTCAGTTAAAAATTGCTGAACAAAGGGACTGGTTATCCAACAGTGAGTGTTGTTTTTAAGCATCGAGAAACCTACCTGAAGAGTGAAAGAGAGGTAAAGAGTAAATAATTTCAAGGTCTTGTGAAAGTTCAGTTATAGAGTAGGAGGTGATGCAAGGGGTCTTAGTTTCGGTGTGGTGAATGTGGGTATAAGGTGCTGTAATTGCAGTTTAAGAGAAACAAGTGGAGCATGGATCATTACATTATTGATAAAATTGAGGATCATTAGCCCCGATTTAATAGGAGTCAGACTTCACGCATTAGAGCACACACTCACCATGCTCAATGTTGCAGCTTACTGCTTTGCCATCTTTGCCTGTGGTTAGCAGTGTCGGCTCAGGCAGTCTCTGTACAAGCTCCACTTTCAGTCCATTTGGTAAGGCAGTCCCACGTATCGTGTGATCGCAGTCTTTAGCGCAGACCGTCTCAAAGTCGTGTCCAGAGTTATCTGTCCCTCTGTCCAGGTCCGATGGGCTCCCAGACTGGGAGCTACCGTCTGAGGCAGGGGCCGGGACAGTCAAAGTTGTCGGAGTGTCTGACGCGGAGCAAGGCAAAGGCTCCGACGGGGATTCTGCCTCTTTTTTGGAGATCCCGTTCTTTCTGTTTTGCAGTGCTTTGTTCAGCCATTGCAGGTCCTGGTTACTAGGGTTTTCTGGTGGACTTTCCACTCTGGTCACTAAGAAGACTTTGTGTCCCCTGCCTGGACTGGACACTAGCCGCTCGTTGCCTCTTGACGCGATCTCTATCGGTGAGCTGACAAATACTGGGCTCTCAGGCCCCGGGGATTTTAATTCAGAAACAATCTGCGTCGCCTGTTCACCAACAGTTGCCGGGCTGCTCCCATCACCATCATCTTCGGTGACCGACTCCTTTCCAGAAGGGGTTTCCGAAGGGTCCTGCTGTTGAAGCTGCTGTTTTCCTGGGCTTGGTGTTCCTACCACACTTGGTGGTGTCGGTCTCCTCTCCGACTCGTCCTGTGCTGCTGGCTGCGTATTACATTCCACAGAAGAGGGCGTAACACTCGATTCACCGGCACTGCCCACTTCTTCAGTATTTCCAGTTATGGATGGTACACTTTCTTGGGCGACTCCATTTCTCGATCCATCTGCTGTTTCCTCTGCCTTTGAGTGGGCCTGGCTCCTCTGGGGCTCCTCCTTGTTATCGCACACCATCATGGTGATCTCGGGCATTGATGCAGACTGCTGCATCTTCTGCTCCTTCTCCTCCTTCTCCTTTGCCAAGATGAAGTTCCTCTTACAGCCGTTTTGGATTTCCGTGAGGAGAGCCTTCTGAGTTTCGATGAAGCTCTTTACCTGAGGGGAAAAAATGGGACTGAAGGTTACACAACAACTTTCATTTATGTAGTACCCCTGACATAGTAAAATGCCCTGAAGTACTCCACAAGAGAGTAAGCAACAATATTTGACACTGGACCACAACATAAGGAGATATTAGGACAGGTGACCAAAACTAGGTCTTATGTTTTATGGAGCATCTTAAAGGAAAGAGAGTTAGAGAGGCAGAGAGGTTTAGGGAGCGAATTCCAGAGCTTATGGCCCACATGCAGCTAAAGATATCGCCACCAATGATGGAACGATTTAATCAGGGGATGCACAAAAGAGGCCAGGATTAGAGGGCCTTAAGAGATCTCGGTGGGATGTGGGGCTGGAGGTGGTTAGTGTCATGAAGCTATTAATGTATACAATATTATTGGGAAATATTTTTCTTTTAAAATAGAGGTTAAGTCTGCAGGTGTGTCTTAATTGGATTAAAGCCAGCTAGTCTGGGTGCTTTTATGTGTATTAGTTTTGAGATGTAAACAGAGAAGTAGAGAGCATTTGCATTTGCTTTGTATAGAGCATTCAAGAAGTGGGGTGAAAACTACCACCTAGCTAGCAGACACCAAGCAATATGTTTATGTTACTAATAAAATTGGTACTATGAAAGGGGTTTTATTGTTAAATGGGAGCTTAAAGAGGCTGGTGATACAATGAGAATTTACATTCAATCAGTGGTGCTAGGTATAACTTCAGCAGTTTTGTGTGTGCAGGGCAGAGGCAATGTGAGATCAAAAGCAGCTGTAAATCTCCAACTGTCTCCACAGGAACCAAAGTGAAAAGAACCTCATTTTGAATGCGTAAGGTGAAAATGCTTTGCCTGGTGTCTGGTTAAGTCTATGGGTTGCTGTTGCCTTAATGGAGATTAGTTTGGGAATTTGTTAAAAGTTATGATTGTAGTAATTTGTAGCCATGTGTATATATATATATATATATATATATATATATATATATAAAAACTTGTGAAACTTAATAAAATGTTTCATTTAGCTTAATCTAAAACCTCTCGAGAACCGGTGGTCTGATTCCTGAATTTAGAGTTGCATCTCTAACATAACACTTAAAATTACAGGTTAATTAAATCCCTCTGGGATTTAAAAAAAAAACTCAGCTTTACCAACTGCGTCGGTCATAACAGTTGTAGATAGGGTGAGAGCATGGAGACATTTAAAAAGAATGAGATTTTTCAAGGCATTGACTGACTGGAAAACAGAGGGATTCTGGTGAATTTTAATTCATAAATGCTCCCGGCTCACGGGATAAAGCGTCCTCTCACAGGGAGGCTGGATGGAGTAACCCAGGTTACAACATTTCACCGTGTGAAACACTTTGTGAGGCTTCAAGATGATAAAGTGCTGTCATCTATTCTTGAGACCTAACAATTATTTTTGCTAAATTTAAAAAAAGAACAAATCAGTAGTATGAGGAAGACTCTTAATGGCCCAAGCTTGCTGTCTCCTAGGCGCTACCTCCTCATTTACACCAAGACGAGTTTAAAGATGATTAAAGGATTTGATAGGGTAGATAGAGAGAAACTATTTCCTCTGGTGGAGGATTCCAGGACAAGGTGGCATAAAATTAGGGCTGTTCGAGGGTGATATCAGGAAGCAATTCCCCACAAAAATCGGAGTGGAAATCTGGAACTCTCTCGCCCCAAAAAAGAACATATAGTAGTCCATTCAGCCCATCAAGCCTGCAGTGCCATTCAATACAATCATGGCTGATCTGATTATGGCCTGAGCAGCAATTTCTTGTTTGTTCCCCCTAACCCTCAACTTCCTTGTACATCAAAACTTGGTCTAACTCAGCCTTGAATATATTCAATGATGCAGCCTCCAGTGCTTTATCCTAGGGTCTTAAAAGAAGTGGCTGCTGAAATAGTAGATGCATTGGTTTTAATTTTCCAAACTTCCCTCGATTCTGGAAAGGTCCCATCAGATTGAAAAATATCAAACATGACTCCTCTATTCAATAAAAGAGGGAGACAGAAAGCAGGAAACTACAGGCCAGTTAGCTTAACATCTTTCATAGGGAAAACGCTGGAGTCTGTTATTAAGGAGATTATAGTGGGGCACTTAGAAAATCTCAGTGCAATCAGGCAGAGTCAACATGGTTTTGTGAAAGGGAAATAGTGTTTGACTAACTTACTGGAATTATTTGAGGAAGTAACAAGCAATGTGGATAAAGGGGAACCAGTGGATGTGCTGTACTTAGATTTCCAGAAGGCATGTAACAAGGTGCCGCATCAAAGGCTGCTATGCAAAATCAGAGCTCATGGTGTAGGGGTAACATATTAGAATGGATAGAGGATTAGTTAGCCACAAATAAATGGATCATTTTCAGGTTGGCAAGATGTGATGTGTAGAGTGCCACAGGGATTGGTGCTGAGCTGTCAACTATTTACAATTTATATCAATGGCTTGGATGAAGGGATCAAATGCATGCTTGCTAAATTTGCTGATGACACAAAGATAGGTAGGAAAGTTGTGAAGAGGACACAAGGAGCCTGCAAAGGGATATAGATAGGTTATGTGAGTGGGCAAAAATTTGGCAGATGGAGTATAATGTGGGAAATATAATGTGAACTTTGCTAGAAAGAATAGAAAAGCATATTATTGAAATGGAGAGAGATTGTTAGTATGCAGGTATAGCAAGTGATTAGGAAAGCAAATGGAATGCGTTATTTATTGGAATGGGAGTGGAATATAATCGTAAGGCTGTTTTGCTGCAGTTGTAGAGGACGTTGGTGAGACCACACCTGGAGTACTGGGTACAGTTTTGGTCCCCTTCTTTAAGAAAGGATATAAACATTTTAGAAGCAGGTCAGAGAAGGCTCACTCAACTGGTACCTGGGATGAGGGGGTTATCTTATGAGGAACGGTTGGACAGGCTGATCCTGTATCCATTGGAGTTCAGAAGAGTGAGAGGTGATCTTATTGAAACAAATAAGATCCTGAGGTGGCTTGACAGAGAATGCTGAAAGGATGTTTCCCCTTAGGGGAGAGACTAGAACTAGAGGACAGAGTTTAAAAATCCATTTAAAAGGGAGATGAGGAGAATTTCTTTCTCTGAGGGTTGTAAGTCTTTGGCACTCGCTTTCCTGGACAGTGGTGGAGGCAGGGTCATTGAATATTTTTAAGGCAAAGGTAGATAGATTCTTGACTAACAAAGGAGTCAAAGATTACGGGGTGGGGTAGGTGGACACGTGGCGTTGAGGCCACAGTCAGGTCAGCCATGATCTTATTGAATGGCAGAGCAGTCTCATGGGGCCAAATGGCCTACGTCCACTCCTAATTCGTATGTTCGTATGTAAGAGAATAACAAAGACGAATGGCCCTCAGAGGAGAAATTCCTCTGTATCTCAGTCTTTCATGGGAGATCCCTTATCTTTAAACTGTGCCTCCCAGCTCTTGATTCCCCCATGAGAGGAAACATACCCGCAGCATTTACCCTGGTAAGCCCCCTTAGAATCTTATTACAGTAGAAGTGATGTGAGGAGAAATGTTTTCACCCAGAGGGTGGTTGGAGTATGGAATGAACTTCTTGAAAGGGTGGTGGAGGCAGGTTCGATCGAGGTATTCAAAAGGGAATTGGATTGCTAACTGAAAAGAAATAATGTGCAACGTTACGGGGAGTGGGATTAGGTAGAACGCTCTTTCAGCGAGCCAGTGCCTACTCAATGGGCCAAATGGCCTCCTTCTGCACTGTAAAGATTCTGTGATATGTTTCAATTAGATTGTCACATTCTTCTAAACTCCAATGAGTATAAGTCCAATGTGCTCAACCTCTCCTCAGAAGAAAAACCCTTCATCCTAGGGATCAGCCTAGAAAACTTTCTTTGAAGTATATTCCTCCTTAAATAAGGAGACCAAAACTGCACACAGTACTGAAGGTGCGGTCTCAGCAAGGCCCAGTACGATTGTAGCAAGACGTTTTTATTCCTGTACTCTTATCCCCTTGCAATAAACACCAACATTCCATTTGCCTTCCTAAATACTTGCTTTACCTGCACGCTAACTTTTTGTTATTCACGAACAAGCTAATAACCTTCTACTTTGAGGCCCCGGAAAATGATTTAGATGAAGAGATGGTACGAGGAGTCTTCCATTTCAAAAAAAAGGATGCCTATAAATACTAACGGTTTCTTTCTTGGGTTCCCTGTCCAGGTCAAGCCTCAGCAGGGAATGGTTCACTTTGAGGGCTAGCGACAGGGCCATAAGTCCACCAGTCTTGATCTCATTTTCACGCAGATCCAGTCGGAGGAGGCGGGGACTGTCAGCAATGAATTCCGCCACGGCCACAGCACCTGGGGGGGGAGAAAAAAGACCACAGCAATCTAACCCCATTCACCTACGGTAACTCAGCAAGTTAAAAGCTGTCAGTTCCCACTACTGTAAATAATGTACCAGAAACTTAATGATTAGATCCTCAGTATGGAATTTACCCAAGCAACTAACTTGCAAATGATAAAGTTATCGTTGCTCTGTAAAGGTCCCACTTATATGTTGGATAAATTCCAAGGTCTATAGCTAGCCAGGGGAATAAACAATTTAAACAGGCTTACACATTTTTAAAGCAAAACCCAATTTAATTTGTCCCCCTCCCCACTCTAGAAGGTACTGATTCTTGCATTGAGTGGCTCCCTGGGCATTGGCTGACCTTGTTTAAATGGCTACCCTTCGTAGGTGAGTCCAGACATGCTCAGGTAGTATACTGAAAGGGCACCACACCAGAGTTTTATTCTACCCTCACCCAACATCTCCGCTGGTAGAATTCCAGCAGGATTCACCACACAGTGAACAGGAACAGGGAACCCCGCCTGTCTTTTTTTTCCTCCCTTTCTATCCCAGAAGTACTGAGGCCGGCACCAGTTCTCTGAACAGTTGGCCCAGCTGGTGAGCTTAAATTTAGCATGCACTGTCTAAACTCGCATGTGAATAACAAACACTCAAAACAAGATGCTGGAAGGGGCACAGTGCCCCAGGACTGCATGTTCGAGAGAAGTCACCATCTTCGGAAGAGCGAGAAACGGGCAAGGACAGAACATAGAGTGGTAATCATCATCTGGGTGAATTACAGGACTCTCTTGTTATTATCAGCCCTTCTCTTCCCTCGAAGGTGCTGTCTGTTCCTGGAGTTCCAAAGCCTGTAGTAGTTCAATTGAGCAACCATTCTTCTTGTAAGGGTCCAGACAGTGAGCTCTTTGACTGTGGAGTGCATCACAGTTGAGCCCAATCCTATCCTCACCAGGACATTTTCCAGCAATGGCGGGAGGGGAAGGGGGGCAGGGTGTGTGTATGGATCACTGGATAGCAATCACATGTGGGGCTCCTGTCTCACTAATTCCCCTCCCCATCCCCATAACGCAGGGGTCGTGGGACATTTGCAGCCTCATCTGACGGAGTTCAGTTAATCTGGCACAGGCCAGGAATAAAAAAAACAAGACCTTCCTGTAACATATGGCCCTGTTGCACACCAGTCAGTTTCAATACGAATTTATTATCAAGGGATTTCAGCCGAATAGATCTTAAACATGCAGAAGCATGATGCACCAAGCGGCCTCCTTTTTTGCTGCATCAATCTATGACTCTATTCTAAACAGAGCAATGCAATAGAAGCTATCAAGAAACTAGTTTGAAAGCCACAGAACGCAGCAAGATTCACACTTGCCCGCGAGTCTTTTGTTTGGCTCTTACCTTCACATGTGAGTTTTGTAGACGCCAGCCCTAATCGTAGAACTGATCGATTTGCAATCAGTCCATCTTTTAGCTTGTGTACGCCTTCATTTCCTATAGCATTATGGCCGAGATTTAATGTCTCCAAACTCAGTGTGTAGGGCTGAGAGAAAGAAAGAGAGAGAAAGATATGGGGAAATTCTGTTTAAATGTAACTTAAATCAGTCTTGCTGATTTTGAACTAAAGGCTTTCTCAGTTACAGCCCCTTGAAAGTGCAGAGCAGCAGAAACCAACTAGTCTGAAATTGGTAATTCACTAAAAAGTTGAACATGCACAGGTGCCAACTTAATTTACGAGATATGCTTGGAGAAATTTGATGGGAAAGAGAAGGCTTCTGGGTGTCCCAGTTGGAGCTTCTGAGATAATGAAGGGATTTAGAAAGTGATGCGTCAGCTACTACAGGAAGTATTCCTATCTTCGAAAGTGCAACATCACTTACCCCTTAGCCAAAAAAAGGCTTATGGGATTCATAAATAAAGTGGAGCTAAAATGAAGGCACAAAGAAACGAGAGGAAGTAATACATATTTTAAAGTGCCTTGTAGATCTGCTCATGATGGGTAAAGGACACAGTGGGGCTACACTTTGTGGCCGTAACCAATGACTCAAGCATTACCTGGAATGTTTACATAGACGAATGCTATTATAACTGACTGCATAGGAATCTCCAAAGTTAAACATTGACACAAAAAGTGTGAACAAAACTCATGACAACAAGAAATCATATGTGTGGACAGGAAAGGTGTGCAGAAACCAGATTATTAATGTAAGGTTTAAAATTAGAAGTTGAGATGACAATAAGGGGCATCCAGTTTGCAACACTGCATGTTTCAAAAAGCAATCGTGGTTACTCACTCACCAGTGCAGCTGCCATGTAAGTCATTCCGTTGTGGGTCAGCTGATTGTTCCACAGAACCAAGGTCACCAGACCCTGCCTTTGCTCCTTCAACCCATCAGAAATGTATGCCAAGCCTGTGAATAAAGCAAATAGTATGCTGGTAAACAGTCCTGAAATCCACTTATGGCTATTTTTCCTCCCTCCTTTCCTGCAGGCGCTGGTTACTGCTGGGGCCTGGGTTGCAGGTCGGTCTCTGGTACCTCACCCAAGTGGTCATGTTGGGAGTGTGCTTTGACAACGTGCTTGTGGGAGAGGCCATCACAGGTGAACCGAATCCTGCCTCGTAACTCTTTCGAGTTATCAACAGATCTCATGTAACTCTTTCGAGTACATTCACAGTTCTTGGTTTCCGGGAGTGGGACATGAACCCACAACCTTCTGATTCAAAGGCGAGGGTGCTATGAACTGAGCCACAGCTGACACCTCTGAATCCTGCCTCGTACATGCACTATCTATCAGAGGTAACTAAGTTGCTATCAGGACCTGTGGCTCAGCATCCTCCCTCCCCCCTCCTCAGCCTAAGGGCAATGAAGGCCAACAGTGGCCTTCCTATTGCTGCCCTGGCTGAGATCAATAGGCTAAGCACAGGCTGTTAATTGAACACATTCGCTTACTAGTCTGAATGGCTCAGTATGGCACTGGGCAGTACCCTTTAATCATTGGTAATGAGGCAGTGGATGAATTAAATCTTACTCAATTTTTTTTTTTTTAAGGTCAATTCACAGACCATAAACAGAGACAGGCAATGCTATAAATGGACTAAGGGTACATTCAGACTAACAGTAGCACCAAAGCAATGGGGCTTAGCTTCAAATTGAAGCCATATTTACAATCTAAATGCAGCCTGAAGTTGGAATACAGAAGAGCTGAGCCAACACTAGTGCGAGTCCAGTGCAACATCCATCCCAACTTTTATAACGAAAACAGAAAATGCTGGAAAATCTCAGCAGGTCTAGCAGCATCTGTGGGGAGAGAAACAGAGTCAACGTTTCGAGTCCGTATGACCCTTCTTCAAAAGAGTTTTTCCAGCATTTTCTGTTTTTTGTTTCAGCATCTGCAGTATTTTGCTTCCAACTTATATAACGCTGGCATCATTTTGGGATGAGATGACAGTACCATGAGGAGAGATCAAGTAGAGTAGACCAATATTCCCTAGAATTTAGAAGAATGTAAAGTGATCTAATTGAAAGATAAAATTTTTCATCAGTTTGACAGGGTAGATGCTGAGAAAATGTTTCCCCTGGCTGGGGAATCTAGTCTGGTCAAAGTCTCAGGATAAGGGGTCAGCCATTTAGGACCGGGATGAGGAGAAATTTCTTCACTCAGAGGGTTGTGAATCTTTGGAATTCTCTACCCCAGAGAGCTATGAATGCTCAGTCATCGAGTATATTCAAGATCGAGATTGACAAATTTTTGGATAATAATGTAATCAAGGGACACTGACGGTCGGTGCCGGAAGGTGGAGTTGCAGTAGAAGATCAACCGTGATCATACTGAATGGTGGAATAGTTTTGAAGGACCAAATGACCTTCTCCTGCTTCTATTTCTTAAATCTAAACGTGCAGCAAGGGCTGACTAGGGATGTGCAATAAATGCTAGGCTTGTTGGCAACAACCACCATCCAAGATTGAGTTTATAAAATGGTACAAAAGTAGTCCTATGGAATCCAATAATGCACTGTCCATTCAATCCAATTAACCAGAAGGAAAATGATAAACCAAGGGAAAGAATTAGGTGCTTTGCACCAACTTTAGACAGCGTACATAGCTCCAGTGTAGCTACCCTGTGGTACCCAAAACCTGGATGTATAATGGAACCTGATGTTTTTGGTGTAAGAAGGGCATTCTGATAAGAGGCTCCATTGTATCACAAAGCTGATCTTGGAAAGGTGCAGGCGGGAGAGGAAGCATGCTGCGTACCCGAGTCTAGAATATGGTTGTTGCGCAAGTCCATCAGCTGGATGGTGCAGTTGAACTTCAGGAGGTTTCCCAGCTGTGCCGAGTCCTGCAGTCCATTCAATTTGTTATCAGCCAGAAACAGCTCTCGCAGCGTCATGTTCATCTTCAACGCGGTTGCTGCCGGGAGGAATAACAGACACACAGTAAGACATGGGATACGTGTGCCAGAATGGCAAGCTGCCCTGTGACACATGTACCGAGGTTTCACTCATCTGTCTCGAGGGCCATGAACTGAAACACTTGGCTTTAATTTTCCAGACGTTTGGACTATTGTCTCGTGAGGAAAGGTCGAGGACATGAGTTTGTTTCCTTTGGAACAGGATTGACCTGATAGTCTCAAGATTGTGAAGAGAACTTTTCAAGCTGATCAGGGAAAACAGTTCATTATGGACCAGAGGAGATAGCTAAAAATTGGCAGCGAGAATAGGAATTTAAGGAAAAATAATAAAATAATTGAAGGCTCCCAATCTAGTGACCCCTGCTAGTAAGTACAAGGTCAGTATAGTGTGGAGGTCAAGCGAGGACAGGACTAAGCTCAGTTGTGGTAATCCTCAGAATGCAAAAGCCTCTTGACACATGTCCAGGCCAATGCATATAGAGTAGCTGAGCCAGACATAGTACGTCTGATTACTTTTGAAGCCAAGGCTATTCTGGGCTGACTCCAACTGGGGCAGTGGCCTCAATGGCCATTGGCCAGGGAGTAGAGCAGTATGTAACAAGCTAGGGATCCTGCTTCTGATCGCTATCCAGTGACCTTTGCTCCTTGTGTCAACATAAGGCGAGAGGCTCAGTTACAATGCCACGACCCCGCTCGGGCTCAGGCTCAGACTGTTGATGCTCACACACTTACCGTCTAGAGTTACATGTGAAAACTGACCACTGGAGGATAATAGGGGGCCATCAGCCAATAGGCTGGATCTTCAGATGAGGGGAGAAAATCATCAAGAGGCCAAAGGATGTAAATGAGACAAAATGATTTTGTTGCAACAACGTTGCAAGATCATCAGTTCTAAGAAATAGCCATTAACCAAAAGAATGAGTGAATGATGGTCAGGGACATTGCAAAAACGAACTACACACCTATCAGCCTAGGCTGTGCTGCAGTATAAGTGCATCCTTAACTTTACGTTCAGCATTCATACAAATACTTGTATCAGGAAACCTAAATTGCATTAAAAGTGAAGGAGCATAAAATGGCTTTATTCTCTCCCTAACTGAGGTGCACAGGGATCAGTTGCAGCCATGTTATTGTTGCCCAGTTGAAAACAAGTATTGAGTACGGCCTTAGTACCACAAAAGCCACCATAGAGCCCAGTAAATCACTGGAGCTCACAACTGTATCTCCACCGATGTTCAGTCAGTTTCAATAGTTTCAGAATCATTTACAAAGCTTTAACTTTCTGTCGCCTCCTCACTGATCCAATATAACCGAAGGGCTGAAGGGCATTGAGTTAAAGTGAGGAGCTCAGGTCCCAGTCCAAAACTTGAACACAATGAAAGCTGGCACTCCAGTGCACTACTACGAGAGTGCTGCACTGCCAAAGCTGCTGCCCTCAGATGAGTTAGTTATTTCAGTGGATATTAAAGATCCCATGATATTATTCAAAGAAGAACAAGGAGCTCTCCTTTTGTGCTGACTAACATTCTTCCCTCAAATCAGTCTTACTGAACTCCAAACAGTTGTTGCATTAACAGTAGTCACTGAATTTTTAAGTAATTCCTTGTATAAGAAGCACTTTGAGGGGTTTTATTGGGCATTATATAGGCACAAACCTTTCCTTCATTAAAACATTTGCAGACGATATAAGGATTAGGTAATTTACACAGATTTAAAGATTTGGGCAAGAGGGGGATGTGAAGAAAGTGTTTTTACACAGCAAGTGATAAAGGCCTGGAACTCGCTGCCTATGAGGGTGGTGGAAGTGGAGATGATTAAAGATTTCAAAAGGAAATTGGATGGGTCCTTGAGAAAAATAAAATTGCAGGCCTTTGGGGGCAGAGTTGGTGGTGGGGGTGGTGCAGGGGAATGGAAACGATTGGATTGCTCTACACAGAGCCACATGGACTGATAAGTTGAAAGGCTTCCTTCTGGGCAGTTATGACTGCAAAACCCAGTAAATCAAGGCTCCCCACCTCCCTGTGCAAACTGTAAACTTCTTACCCAAGAGCATGAGTGGTCGCCCTGATAAGCTGGCATTTTCCAGATGCAGTACCACCAGGCTGCTGCTAATCCTCAAAGCGCGAGCTACAAAGGGTGCGGAGTGATCGAGCAGAGGTGTGTTCCTTGCATCCAGGTACTGCAAGCAGCTGGTCTGCAACAGAGAAGAACAACATTCACCAGGAGAGGATTGACGAGGACTGTTTACTGCATCGAGGATGTGTAACCAGGTACATGTAATGCAACAGCAGTGAAAATGCTCAGTTACAGAATAACAGAACAGTCACTCCCATACACAAGCAAACTAAACTTACCCATTCAGAGTTCAAGAGGAATTAAATACCTTTCCATTCACTCCCAGTTTAAATCATCCACCACTGTGGCCTGTAATGCTCAGTACTTTAGCATATAATCTTATTTACTTATCAACCAAGTCATAGGGATGCATTCAATGGTTTAATTTAATTAAACCTATTTAATGCTAAAGCCCCAGACACAGTTCTCCCACTGTCTGATGTAATCATTAGGCAACAGGCTAACTTACAGGTCAATAACTTTTGTGTGCAATCTCCAGACAGCATTCTCTTTTTGTTTTATTTTGAACTGCAGTACAGTGACTGAAGTGGGTGTTGGGAAACAGTGTGATGGTTCAGTGGATAGCTTCAAGTATCTGGGGTCAGTGGTGGCAGAAGATGGAAGTATGGGAATGCAGATTAACGAAAAGGTTAACTCTGATCGGAGAAATTGGAAGGAGGGCAGGAGGAGTGTTACGTGATCGAAAAATATTGCTGAAACTGAAAGGGAGAATCTACAACAGTTGTGAGACCGGCCTTGTTATATAGCGCAGAAACTTGGGCAACATCAAGGAGGGAGGGAAAACGACTAATGAGATGCGGTTGAGGAGATGGATGTGTGGAGTAATGAGAAAGGGCAAAATCAGGAGCCCTTAAGGTGATGGTGATGAGCTACCTTCTTGAACCGCTGCAGTCCATGTGGTGCAGGTGCACCCACAGTGCTGTTAGGAAGGGAGTTCCAGGATTTTGATCCAGCAACAGTGAAGGAACGGCCGATATATTTCCAAGTCAGGATGGTGAGTGGCTTGGAGGGAAACCTCTAGTTGGTGGTGTTACCATCTATCTGCTGCCCTTGTCCTTCTAGGTGGTAGTGGTTGTGGGTTTGGAAGATGCTGCCTAAGGAGCTTTGTTGAATTCCTGCAGTGCATCTTGTAGATGGTACACATTGCTGCTACTGTGCGTTGGTGGTGGAGGGAGTGAATTCTTTGTGGATGTGTTGCTAATCAAGCGGGCTGCTTTGTCCTGGACTGTGTCAGCTTCTTGAGTGTTGTGGGAGCTGCACTCATTCAGGCAAATGGGGAGTATTCCATCACACTCCTGACTTGTGCTTTGTAGATGGTGGACAGGCTTTGGGGAGTCAGGAGATGAGTTACTCAGCACAGGATTCCTAGCCTCTGACGTGCTCGTGTAGCCACAGCATTTATATGGCTAGTCAAGTTCAGTGTCTGGTCAATGGTAACTCCAGGATGTTGATAGTGGGGGATTCAGTGATGGTAATGCCATTGAACGTCAAGGGACGATGGTTAGATTCTCTCTTGTTGGAGATGGTCATTGCCTAGCACTTGTGTGGCATGAATGTTGCTTCGCACTTGTCAGTCCAAGCCTGGGTATTGTCCAGGTCTTGCTGCATTTTGGACATGGACTGCTTCTGAGGAGTCGCAAATGGTGCTGAACATTGTGCAATCATCAGTGAACATCCCCACTTCTGACCTTATGATGTCATTGATGAAGCAGCTGAAGGTGGTTGGGCCTAGGACACTACCCTGACGAACTCCTGCAGTGATGTCCTAGTGTGGAGATGGCTGATCTCCAACAGCCACAGCCATCTTCCTTTGTGCTAGGCATGACTCCAACCAGCGGAGAGTTTTCCCCCTGATTCCCATTGGCTCCAGTTTTGCTAGGGCTCCTTGATGCCACACATGGTCAAGGGCAGTCACTCTCACCTCACCTCAGGAGTTCAGCTCTTTTTTCCATGTTTGAACCAAGGTTGCAATGTTGTCAGGAGCTGAGTGGCCCTGGCAGAACCCAAACTGGGCAGCAGTGAGCAGTTTATTGCTAAGCAAGTGGCGCTTGATAGCACTGTTGATAACCCCTTCCATTACTTTACTGATGATCAAGAGTAGACTGATGGGGCGGTAATTGGCTGGGTTGGATTTGCCCTGCTTTTTGTGTACAGGACATACCTGAGCAACTTTCCATGTAGCCGGATAGATGCCAGTGCTGTAGCTGTATTGGACCAGCTAGGGGCGCAGCAAGTTCTGGTGCACAAGTCTTCAGTATTATTGCCGGAATATTGTCAGGGCCCATAGCCTTTGCACTAACCAGTGCCTTCAGCTGTTTCTTGATATCACATGGAATGAATTGGATTGGCTGAAGACTGGCATCTGTGATTCTTGGGACCTCCTGAGGAGGCCGAGATGGATCATCCACTCGGCACTTCTGGCTGAAGATTATAGCAAATGCTTCAGCCTTATCTTTTGCACTGATGTGCTGGGCTCCTCCATCATTGAGGATGGGGATATTTGTGGAGCCTCCTCCTCCAGTGAGCTGTTTAATTGTCCACCACCATTCACGACTGGATGTGGCAGGACTGCAGAGCTTAAAATCTGATCCGTTGGTTGTGGGATCACTTAGCTTTGTCTATCACTTGCTGCTTATGCTGGTTGGCATATCTAATAGCTTCACCAGGTTGACACCTCATTTTTAGGTATGCCTGGTGCTACTCCTGGCATGCCCTCTTGCACTCTTCATTAAACCAGTGTTGATCCCCTGGCTTGATGGTAATGGTAGAGTGGGGAATATGCCAGGCCATGAGGTTACAGATTGTGTTCAAGTACAATTCTGCTGCTGCTGATGGCCCACGGCATCTCATGAATGCCTAGTCTTGAGCTGCTAGATCTGTTCGAAACCTATCCCATTTAGCACGGTGGTAGTGCCACACAACACGATGGAGGGTATTCTCAATGTGAAGGCCTACATGTGACTCCAGATCCACTGCAATGTGGTTGGATTTTAGCTACCCTTTGAAATGGCCCAGCAAGCCACTCAGTTGTATCAAACCACTACAGAAAAAAAGCACTGCAGGTATACCTACACCATACGGACTGCAGTGGTTCAAGAAGGCAGCTCATCACTTTCTTCTCGAGAGTAATTAGGGAATTGGCAATAAATACTGGCCTTGCCAGTGACACTCAACGCCCCAAGAACGAATTTAAAAAAAAATCAAGCTGGTTTTGCGCTACATCATGTGACGCCATTATCCACTATTCACGAGGTCCCTGAAGGTGAATGCGATGAGGGTTTAGAAGAATGAGCGCTGACCTCATTGAAACATTCAAGACTCTGAGGGGGTTTGATAGGGTAGACATAGAGGCTGTTTCCAATAGTCAGGGAATCTAAAATATGGGGGCACAGTCTCAGGAGAAGGGGCCGATAATTTAGGGCTGAGATGATGAGAAATTTCTTCACTGAAGGGTTGTGAATCTTTGGAATTCTCTATCCCAGGGGGTGGTGGGCGCTCTATTGTTGAATACATTTATAGCTGGAATAGACAGATTTTTCGTCTCTCGGGGAATCAAGGATATAGGGAGCGGGCAGGAAAGTGGAGTTGAAGCCCAATAACAGAATGATCGTATCGAACGGCAGAGTAGACTCGATGGGCCGTTTGGTCTACTCCTGCTCCTATTTCTTGTGTTCTTGTGGGTGGTGTGGCCTTGCCCCTCAGGGAGGTGAGGGGAATGAATTAGTGAAGTAAACAGCAAAGTTGAAAACACCCAACAGGTCAAACGGTGCAATAAGGGTTCATGCATACCTTCCTCATCATGTGGGCTGCAGCCTGCCACCCTCGAGTCCCGATGTGTTTGTTAAATGAGATGTTGAGCTGAGTGGCTGACTCGTAATATTCTATCATATCAAACAACGCTGATGCACCCTGTGGAAACAAAACAGTGAACATTGCTTGGACAGTCTGCATAACTTTGATAAAATAAAACTTACTGTTGTCAGGTTTTGAAGCTACATATATTCATACGGAGGGACCTGTCCTCTGAAGGCAAGAAGAACACGTCCAGGCATTGTGTCTTTTTTGAATCAAACAAAGGCTTGGGGGACAATAGTTCCCTGGCGCATTCTCCATGGCAATGTCTCTACTAATCAGAGTTGACTTGCCAACCAATCAGCACCCTTTCCTCATTGCAGTATAAATTGTTGCTCGCTTTGAAATTTAGCATTCTTGCATTTGTCCTGATGTGTACAAGATGGAAAGCTTCAACACCATGTCTCTTTGTTTAGTAATACTCAGGTATGGAAGTGCAAATATTGAGACCCTCAACTTTACATTACTGGAACAACGTTTATGAATACTATGCGCAGCACCAGCGACACGAGAGTATGAGGGAACGGGCATGAGAACACACTCACTGTAATAGAGAATACGGTTCTGACCAAGGGCTGGACCAGAAACATGAACTTTTCTCTGTTTTGAGCCGCTGGTTTTATTCCAGATTAGTCTAACTCCTCTGACCTTGCTCACTGGCAATCTGGGGTCGAAAGCATCTCAGTAATTATAACCGCTGGCTGGATAATGAGTTTTTTTTTTTGTGTGGCCTATTTGGTGCATGGGCCAACACAGCCAAGAACCAGGTACTGTGCATTATGTCACTATTCAGCTGGAATCTCCAAGTAGAGAGTACAAAGGAGTCATAGTATTTACAAGCATGAAGAGAGCGGTCTTATCCATGTACCAGCTGACGAGGCAGGGTCCATCCAAACTGGCACTGGCATAAACAATAATACCAATATATGTGTTGTTTAAATTGGAACTAATTCAAATGTGGGACTCAGCTGAAACCTGACCTCAAATATGCAGTGTAACCATGGCATTCACGTTTAATACATCAGAGAAGACAGCAGGGAAGCGAAAATTTAAAATGTCAAATATATATTTGCGTAAATATTTAAGCAGCTTACATCTTCATCCAGGTTGGTTGCCTCCAAATCCACCAGTTTAAACTGGACACGTTTGAAAACCTCTTCCAAGGCCTCAGAAGCTTTGTAGTCCAGTTTCTCACCTGCAAGGAAAAAAGAAACTGTTTCTCACAAGATCCCAAGGGTTTAATAAACTGATAGATTTGCTCTTCCTCTGTTCAGACATCCATCTAGCTGATCTAATCTGTAACAGGTTTACTTACAAAAGTTTCAAGGAAAATATTTATACATTTGCTGCCTTTTTAAAAAAAAAAATCCAACTTTACCCATTGCTTTCTGGTTACCTGCTGGGTTATGACCTCACGAGCTCAAATTGCTCTCTGCTGCGTCTTCATATAGGAGTACGTGCTCTATTTGAATGGGAATTAAGCTCAATCCCCTCACTTGTGCATTGATAACCAAAAGTATTAAAAAAGGGATATGGGGTGAGTATATGAAGTTTTTTTCTTTATTCATGGGATATGGGCATCGCTGGCTAGGCCAGCATTTATTGCCCATATTGCTGTGGGTCTGGAGTCACATGTTGGGCAGACCAGGTAAAACAGCAGATTTCCTTCCCTAAAGGACATTAGTGGACCAGATGGGTTTTTTACAACAATTTCACGATTGTCATCAGACTTTTAATCTTGAATTCAAATTTCACAATCTGCCATGGTGGGATTCGAACCCGGGTCCCCAGAGCATTACCCTGGGTCTCTGGAATACTAGTGACAATATCACTATGCCACCGCCTCCCCTCAGCCATAATCTCATGCTAGGGCAGATCAGGCTTGATGACCTAAATGGCCTCATTTTATTATTCATTCTTGGAATGTAGGCATTGCTGACAAGGCCAGCATTTTCTGTCCATCCCTAATTGCCCTTGAGAAGGTGGTGGTGAGCTGCCTTCTTGAACTGCTGCAGTCCATGCGGTATTTGTATACCCACAGTGCTGTTGGGGGGGGAAATTCCAGGATTTTGACCCAGTAACAGTGAAGGAATGGCGATATAGTTCCAAGTCAGGATGGTGTGTGACTTGAAGGGAAGTTTGCAGGCGGTGGTGTTCCTATGCCCCTGCTGTCCTTGTCCTTCTAGGTGGTAGAGGTCACAGGTGTGGAAGGTGTTGTCAAAGGAACGACAACTCGCTAAGGCTCGTGTGCTCTCTCTGGGTGTCACTGCATAGTAAATCAGCAGAGGAAATCCTGGCTGATTAGTCTTTGTCAGAGGCATTGGGATACCAAATTAACTTCGTAACTGCTGCCCACTCAGAGCCGAGGAACATTGGGCTCAGGAGCAGGCCATTCAGCCCTTCTGAACCTGCTCTGCCATTCAATAGGATGATGGCTGATCTAACTGTAGTCTCAACTCCACCTTCCTGACTGACCCCAATAAACCTTGAAACCCTTGTTGATCAAAAATCTATCTAACTCAGTCTTGAATATATTCAATGGCCCTGCCTCCACTGCTTTCTGGGGAAGAGAATTCTAAAGATTAATGACCCTCAGAGAAAAAAATTCTCCTTATCTCCGTCTTAAAAGGGAGATCTCTTACTCTTAAACTATCTACCCTAGTTCTAGCCGCTCCCCCCCCACCACCATGGAAACATCCACCCGGTATCTACCCTGTCAAGTCCCCTCAGGATCTTAAATGTTTCAATAAAATCACTTCATTCTTTTAAACTCCAGTTAAGTATTGGCTCAACCAATTCATAAGATAAGCCCTTCATCCCAGGAATGAGTCGAGTGAACCTTCTCTGAGCTACTTCTAATGCAATTATATCTTTCTTCAAATAAGGAGACCAA
The DNA here is from genome assembly GCF_964194155.1 of Cetorhinus maximus. Taxonomy (NCBI): domain Eukaryota; kingdom Metazoa; phylum Chordata; class Chondrichthyes; order Lamniformes; family Cetorhinidae; genus Cetorhinus; species Cetorhinus maximus. Next base: position 14,905,707 of record NC_135910.1, on the reverse strand, counting down.
AACTCTACACAGTACTCAGGCTGTGGTCTGCCAACTCCAGCCATCAATGCTCCTATATGGATCTTGTCATTAACAGGTTTCTCCTTAATTGTGGTACATCATACAGTCAGGCTGTCAGTGTGCTACATTGATGATGAAGACCATCAGGAGAATAATTGCAATTCAGTCCAGCAAAGCATATCACATTAAAGAAGAAAGTCTACCTTTCACCACAGTGCAAGTCTTTCATTGCAAAGCTTCATCATGTTTTCTCACAATCCTTTTTGGTAAAGGTTTATTAAACAAAAAGGGACTTTGGAGGCAATATCAGAAATAAAGCAAATGACTCCTTCCAGTGTCTCTGTGGGCACTAACCAACTTGGTTGGAAGCCAGGCACACCAGAGGCCCTAAGATGAGTTCCTGTCTATGATGAGTTCAGATTTCAGCAGGGACCTGCAGTTCAGTGAGTTCTGGGCTAGGGAAGGCGGGAAAAAGTCAGGGTTCCTGATCCGATTACCAATCAATAAGCCTGTTGTCAAGCACTGTGTGAAGGCAGGGGTGGGGGTTGGTGGTTTCAGGATTGGACTCAGCTCTGATGCTTCCTATAGTTGAACAACTGACTGATACTTACAACCTGGGCTCGCTCAGAAGGAAACTAACATCAGGGCAGGGAAATAGCAGCAGGCCCAATGAATTTGCCTCTCGCCTCATGACTCATGGGAGAGGCCAGCAAAACAGGGAAAGGAACTCAGGTTGATCAGGAGATAAACACTCGGGAAAATTCCTCTCAGTCGATCAAAACCAATCCAGGAGATCATAGAGGCAGGGCGTTATCTATAAAACCCCTCTCTATACAATCTCTTCCCCAGTCAAGAACCAGGTAACTGGTTTCAGCTCCCTCTTGAAGGCAGAGTCAGCACCCACCATTCGAGCTGGCAACTCATTCCAGAGGCTCACTTCTCTCTGGGAATAGAACAATCGGCCAATATCTGGTCTATTCCAAAACTTGCAGAGTGTAAACCAGTTCCTTGATCTTCCCCAAACAATGGTGAGGTGCTAGAGAGCTGCCAGTGCCAATAGGAGCACATATCAACGTAACACAAACTATAAACTATTAAATATAAACAGCCAAACTTCTGAGAGCAACCTGTATGCTGTCAATTTCAGAAGAATACTCTCTACAGACCCCCATCTCAGAATTTTACTGCAGTTATTGCAAGTCCATGTATTTTTTGTCATGAAGATGTCTCCTCCTCTGTCATTCCAGAGTTTGCAATAGACTATCAGCCTTACCTTTTAGATCCAAGCAGTCCAACCTCTGCGACAGTTCCTTAAACTCCTACAAAACAGAAAATATGACCAATAATTACCTGTAAAACCAACAGCAGTGCGCATTTATATAGCACCTTTAACATAGTAAAGCATCCTAAGGTGCTTCATAGGAGCGTTATCAGACAAAACCAGACACAGAGTTCAGTAAGGAGGTGTTAGGACAGAAGGCCAAAAGCTTGGTCAAAGTAAGCAAGCTTTAAGGAAGACTTAAAGGAGAGGGAGGTGAAGAGGCAGAGGGTTCAAGGACAGAATTCCAAAGATTAGAGCTATTGAAGGCATGGCTGCCAATAGTGGAGCAGTTAAAATTGGGGATGCACAAGAGGCCAGAGCTGATTCCCGTAGGATTTTGGCTGGGGTAAGATTACAGATACAGGGAGGGGCAAGGCTGTGGAAGGATTTGAAAATATGAGTAAGAATTTTAAAATCGAAGCTTTCTCAGACTGGGAGCCAATGTAGATCAACAAGCACAAGAGGCGTAGGGTGATTGGGGCTTGGGATACGGAGGAGCCCAAGTTTACATAACGTATAAGATGGAAAGCTGGTCAGGAGTGTGTTGGGATAGTCAAGTCTAGAGGTAACAAAGGCACGGATGAGAGTTTTAGCAGCAGATAAGCTGAGGTGGGGCAGAGTCAGGTGATATTATAGAGATGAAAACAGGTGGACTTGATCAACATGGCTGCTTATTACAAAGTCATTTTCACAGCGTTTTGAGGTGTAACAGCAGTATCACAACATTCCTATGTACAGATTGGTTGATAAACGATGGCTCAGAACAGAACAAAGGACAATTGCAGTCTGTTTTGCAAATGAGCAAGGGCATGGAAAGGTAAAGGCTTTCATTGTCCTTTCACAACCTCAATACGTCCCAAAGCACTTCACAGCCAATGATGTACTTTTGAAAATTTGGTCATTTGCATATAGCAAGGTCCAACAAACGACTGTCATATTTCCCATTTTGGTGATGCAGGTCGAGGGGTAAACATCAGCCAAGGCACCGGGAGAATTTACCTGCTTTTCTTCACTCAGCGATGGGGGTTCCTTTAAGAGACAGCAGAGGTGGCTACAGCTTAGCCTCTCACCTGAAAAATGGTCCCTGAGACAGTACAGTACAGTCTCAATCTAAATTATGTGCTCAATCTCTGGAGTGCGGCTTGAATCCACAATCTTTTAATCGGGGCGGGGGGGCAATGGGGTAAAGTCTGGCCACAAAATCTAAAAGTGGCATCCTGAGGTCAATCAGGGGGTTGAAATTTGCATCTAAACGAGCAACTACTGTAAAACATGAGCTTCTCCTCTTGGAGTGAAGGCAAGTCATCAAAGATATGCTGGCTCACTAAAATAAAAAGCATTCATATGCTTTGCTGCTACTTGATGAATATATTTCACCATCAACATTCTGGGGGTTACCATTGACCAGAAACTGAACTGGACCAGCCACATAAATATTGTGGCTACAATGGCAAGTCAGAGGCTGGGAATCCTGCGGAGAGTAACTCACCTCCTAACTCCCCAAAGCTTGTCCGCCATCTACAAGGCACAAGTCAGGAGTGTGATGGAATAATCTCCACTTGCCTGGATGAGTGCAGCTCCAACAACCCTCAAGAAGCTCAACACCATCCAGGACAAAGCAGCCCGCTTGATTGGCACCCTATTCACCACCTTCAACATTCACTCCCTCCATCATTGCAGCAGTGTGCACCATCTACAAGATACATTTCAAAAACTCACCAACACTCCTTCAATAGCACCTTCCAAACCTGTGACCTTTACTACCTGGAAGGACAAGGGCAGCAGATGCATGGGAACACCACCAACTGCAAATTCCCTCCAAGCCACACACCATCCTGATCTGGAACCATACTGCCATTCCTTCACTGTCGCTGGGTCAAAAATTTGGAACACTCTTCCTAACTGCACTGTGGGTGTACCCACACCACACAGACTGTGGCGGTTCAAGAAGACATCTCACCAATACTTTCTCAAGGGCAATTACGGATGGGCAATAAATATGGCCTAGCCAGTGATGCCTGCATTCCATGAAAGAATACAAAAAAGAATTGGTGGATGACCCCTGCCTCAGTGGGTAGCATTTTCACCTCCGGGTCAGTTGAATTCAGTCCAACTTCAGAGATTTAGGCACAAAGTCTAGGCTGACACTCCAATGAAGTATTGATGAGTACTGCAATGTATAAGGTGCTGGCTTCTGGATGAGCTGTTAAACCCACTGCTCTCTCAGTGATGGCAGAAGATCCCATGGGACTATTTCAAAGAGCAGGGGAGCTTTCCCGGTGCCCTGGCCAATATTTATCCCTCAACCAACATCACTAAAAACACAGACAATCTGGTCATTATCACATTTCTGTTTGTAGGAACTTGCTTTGTGCAAATTATCCACCATATTCCCTACTTTACAACAGTAACTACCTATCACAGGTACTTCAATGGCTGTAAAGCACTTTGGCACGTCCTGAGGTTGTGAAAGGTGTTATAAAAATGTAAAATTTTTCTTTGTCATCTATTCAAATGGATCCAGATTGAAGCTTTCAAATCATAGGAACCAGAAAGTTGCTGATTGTATCCCACATTGGTGCTAATTTAGATGATATTAACTTGGGAAGCACTTGGGGTAAGAACATAAGGAATTGGAGGAGGAGTCAGCCATTTGGCCCCTTGAGCCTGCTCCGCCATTCAATAAGATCATGGCTCAACTGTTCCATGGCCTCAACTGCACTTTCCTGTCTGTGTCCCTCAACAACCTTCGACTCCCTGGTAGATTAAAAATCTGTTTAACTCAGCCTTGGATATATTCAATGATCCAGCCTCTGCTGTCCTCTGGAGTAGAGATTTCTAAAGATTAACAACTGTCTGAGAGAAGAAATTCCTCCTCATCTCAGTCTTAAAAGGGAGACTCTTGTTCTGAAATTATGCCCCTTGTTCTAAACTTCCCCATGAGGGGAAACATCCTCTCAGCAACCCTGTTAAGCATCTTCAGAATCTTATATGTTTTAATAAGATCATCTCTTATTCTTCTAAACTCCCAATGAGTACAGACCCAACCTGCTCAACCTTTCCTCATAAGATGACTCCTTCATCTCAGGAATCAACCTAGTGAACCTGCTCTGAACTCTAATGCAAGTATATCTCTCCTTAAATAAAGGAACCAAGACTATACAGTACTCTAGGTGTGGTCTCACCAATGCCCTGCACAGGGGAATAAACCAAAGTTGTGAACAAGGGTGAGGGCAACACCATCCACTCAGCTGTGCTGCCTGCCCACAATGCAGTTTTAGTCCCTTTACCTAAGGAAAGATAATACTGGCATTGGAGGCAGTCCAGAGAATGTTCACTAGGTTGATTACGGGTATGGAGGGATTTTCGGGTCAGCCATTTAAAATGGAGATGAGGGGGGATTTCTTCTCTCAGAGGGTAGTTAATCTGTGGAATTCTTTACTGCAGGGGGCTGTGGAAGCTGGGTCGTTAAGAATATTCAAATTGGAGATAGGTAGACTTTTAATCAGTGAGGGAATCAAGGGTTATGGGGAAAAGGCAGGAAAGCGGAGTTGAGGATTATCAGATCAGCCATGATCTCACTGAATGGCGGAGCAGACTCGATGGGCCGAATGGTCTACTTCTGCTCCTACGTCTTATGCTGTAACTTGTGAGATGTGAAAAATGGCTACTTGGTTGAGGCATCTGTTCAGCCACCAGCTGTAGAACTACGGCCCTCAAGAGTTAACACCATTCATGGGGCAGGGTGAGGGTTAGGGAATGAGTATAAAAATCACCACTCAACAAAGGAGTGTTTAACAGTTGTGTGATGGAAACTCAAGGATTTGGCTGTAGCGTAAGCAGCCATGTCAGAGGACAGGAATTTGACAGTCTCTCATCAGCAGGATGCTGGAGCAAGAGGTGGAATGTCACACCATACTGTCAACGTGGCTACAATAAGCTGTGCCCCTTTACAGAGCAGGTCCTAAATTCCACAGGAAACCGATGACAGGGGCAGACACAGATTCTGCTGGTTAAGGGGAAGAAATGAGGAGAGAGACAAAAAAAGAACCTCGAGATAGTATACATTTTACTCAGTGGCAGACGTCAACAAGATGCCTGAGGTGTTGTAGCTCACAGGGTGAGTTGCCATTGAGAACTTTTAAAACACTTTTGAAACAAGTTCATTCCAGAAGATCAGCCATGGTCTTAATGTATGACAGGAGGGAGAAACAAGAACATAAATAGGAGCAGCAGCAGGCTCGAGGGGCTGAATAGCCTGCTCCTGTTCCTAGTTCTTTTCTTATTCCTCCCTCCTGTCCAGCCCAAGGTTCTGCTTTTGTTGATGCTTCAAGTGTAAGCGAGCACAGTGAGTTGCGGAGGGCTTTTCAACTGTAGAGGCATCACAGTCAAGCATGACCCTGTCCTACCCAGCGCACAAACAATCAGGCTTTTCATCGAGAAAGACTGCAGAGGGAACAGGAGCAGGGATCTTGATTCTTCCTCCCTCACTAGCCCAGAGGTTTAAGGACAGTTATAGGGCCTTCATGTCTGCATTGACTTAGATCAGCAACTCAATCCAGTCCAGGGATTGAACATGGGGCACTGTATGCTCCGTATGGCCAATACCACATACCAGGTTGTACTGAGCAACTGAACTACTGGTGGACCACTTGAGGTTTACAGTATAGAAGAGACCATTCAACCCATCATGTCTGTGCTGGCATTTGGCTACATCAATCCAAAACTAATCCCGCTGCCCTTCCTGCAAATATTTATTCGGCTTTCCTTTGAAAGATAGGTTTTTCTGTCTTAATCAGTCCCTTAATCAGTAATGTGCTCTGTGCTCCAAAAACCCACTGCATTTTTCCTAACCACTCTCCCAGTGAGGGGAAGTCACAGGGTCATACTTGGTCATCGGTGGAGTCAAAGTCAGCGCCTTCGAGGGATTACGGAGGGGTAAAAGCTGTAAAAAAGAACACACTGAACCAAGGGCAATTTGCAGAAGATGGGTAGAGCCCTGGATCTTGCAGTGTAGACCCAGTGACTGGGGCTAGAGCAGTCACTTTAAATTCAGGCCTGCCAAGCACAATACTTCACTGGAGCTGGGACAAGCCTATATTTACAATTGTTGTGTCAATAGAGCACTCCAGAAACTTGTGACCACATGTAAACAGCACTCCAGGCGGTCACTGATAACATGTGAGTAGTAATCAACAGCATGCTCTGTTCAACACTGATAAGGGACAGAATTGCAGATATTGCCTCAAAAGGTTTGGAGAAATGAACAGGGCTGCACCCAACCTGCTGCTGCACCCACAGGTCAAAAGGAAGTGAAGCTGCCATTACGAGTGGGTACTGAAAGCTTGGCACACTTATCCAAATCATGCAAACCAGATTAAAAGTGGCTCCCCATCCATACCCAAAGCCCTAAGGCAGTGTCTCAATCATTTGAAATCTTTGGATTTCACAGCCTAACAGTGAACCACAGATGTGGAGGGGTGTCTCTGTGCTAGACAGGAACAGACTTTACTGGCACAATGCCACAGGAGGGTGGGGCATGAATCTCACATGTACCTTCCTCTGTCCTCCTATGTAACTGATTACAAATTTACCATAGGCTTTGATTCTACACCACACCAGGCTTTGTACCAGTGAATATTTACTGCATTCGGTCAATGAGTACAGAATGTAAGCTCCCTAGCCTCTAGTTTTCTCCACAGTCTCTTCCTTCATCATGGCTATAATTCAGTAGCATTTGTAACCCTCCAGTACCCCTCCCGGGTGGGGAACCTGGAAAGTGATACCATGGGATGTTTGGCCACAGGGAGCATCACAGTTTAAATTAATCTTGTCCTTGCTCACGCATTTCACTCTCCACCACTGGGTGCTGGATATTGATCAGTGGCAGAAACCATGGCTGATTTTTCCCTTGCTTGGCCCAGGGCCAATTCCAATCCCCATAATGCCGCCCCCAATGACATCAGCTGACTCAGTACAAACCCGGGAATCAAACCTGGGAAGGGAGCAGTCCACACAACTGCTCGCAGTCAATTTGTTCACTGAGCTGTTATGGGATAAACCTGCCGAAACGAAGGACACTTGATCAGGCTAGATCGGTAAATTATGCAACAAGTGAGGATGACCTATGGAGAAAAGGTGCCAGATGAACCAAGTTGAACCAAGCAAAATAACTGGCAAAAAAAAAAGCATGACCACTCCCTGCAACAGAATGTGCATAATGCTGCCTTAAGGTGCCATCACTTAACAAATCCCACCATGGGTGACTATGCTTTGAAAGTTTGACCTTACTTGGATCTGTTTGAGCAGCTTGTTAATCGGTTTGCAATTCAGCTTCTGGCAGGCCATCTTGTAGGCGGCAATGATCTCCTCTACCGTCACGTTCTGGGCTGAAAAACAGCACACATTTCTGCATCACAACCTAAACTCAGCAACAGGCTTAACGGATAAAGCAGATCATGTTCCTGAGTACGTAACATGCAAAGTGTGGAGCAGGAATTGTTTAAATTCACAGTCCAACTACAACACAGCCCCACACATACACGCACCCACACACCAATGCCTGGCAATATCTGCAGGCACATTTAATTCTGATTTTCACTCTGATTTTCTCTGCCAGAGAAAATCTCCCATAGAACCATAGGATAGTACATCACATAAGGCGGCTATTCGGCCCATCAAGTCTGTGCCAGCTCTTCCGGAGGGCAATCCAGTTAGTTCCAATCCCTGGCTCTTTCCCTCCAAATATTTATCCAATTCTTTTTTGAAGGCTACCATTGAATCTGTATCCACCATGTTGTCAGGCAGTGCATTCCAAATCCTAACCATTCACTGATTAAAAACACTGGTTTTGCCTCATGTTGTCACGGATTCTTTATCTACCCTCCCTACTCTCGTAAAGGCACTGATTTCTTGTTGGGGAGTGTTATGGGAGGCCAGCCTCTTGCAGTACCTCAATCCTGGAGTTCATTATTCACAAATGAACCTTAACCACAGGTGCTGGCAAGGTACTGCAGGTGGCGTGGGTGGGTGGGGGAAAATGTCACATTACCCTAGCTGAAATCAGTCACAGATACCCTTGGGTACCAATCCTGGCTCTGTCCAACTCAGCACTGGGGTGCTCTCATGGGTATGTCAAACATAAGATCACAGGTTCAGGGCAGCACTTGTACAGAGAATTAGCTCTACAACACAAGGGCCACTGACTCTGCAGTAAGAGGCGCATGGTCACACAGGGGAGACTTCGGCTTGAGTGAGACAAAGAGACTGATTGAGTATATTTTGTTCAAATTGAGAATTCGGTACATGGGGAAAAGAGGTGCTTTAGGTGAGGTTTACTGCAAGAAGTAGAGTGTGCTGAGTGGGGAGTTCGGTGAAGAGTGGGGAAGGAGGTGCTTTTTTATTCTTCTACTTTTTCAGCCTCCAGTATTTGATTCCCACTTTGGTGCAGCAGAAGGAGTCGGTAAGCTAGTAACTGGTATTATTAGTTTTATCAGTATTGTAAGTATTGTATTGTTTTATCAGTATTGTAAAGTTTACTGGCCGTGCCAAAAACTATTGGGGAGTGTAAGCTTTATTAATCAACACATATTGGAGATGGCAGGGCAGGTGATGTGCTGCGATTGCAGGGTGTGGGAGCTTCTAGATACCAGTGTGACCCAAAACAAACACATCTGCATTAAGTGTTTGGGGCTGCAGGAACTTCGGCTCAGAGTTATTGAGCTGGAGGCTGAGCTGCAGCGTATCAGGGAGGGGGAAAGTTACCTGGACACTTTATTCCAGGAGGCGGTCACACCCCTTAGGATGGAGTCTTCTGATTTGGTCAGTGGTCAGGTACAGGAGGGTGTGACTGCAAGTGAGGCAGGTAAAGGGACCCAGAGGGCAGGAGTGCAGGAGCAGGTTTGAGGATTTTTCAGCTTTTTTGGATGAGAGTGGGGGCTTCAGGGTGGATGAGCTAACTGGCCATGGCACTGTGGTACAGGAAGCCATTCAACCATTCAAGTTGGGGGTGGGGAGGAGTTACAAGGAATGTAGTGGTAGTAGGGGACACCATAGTCAGAGGAATTGACACCATTCTCTGCAGCAAAGAGCGCGAGTCCAGATGGCTGTGTTGCCTGCCCGGTGCCAGGGTTCAGGACATCTGCTCAGGCCTGGAGAGGAACTTGCAGTTGGAGGAGGACCACCCAGTCACCGTGGTCCATGTTGGTACCAGCGACATAGGCAGGACAAAGGAGGAGGTTCTGCATAGTCAGTATGAGGAGCTTGGCACCAAATTAAGAAGCAGGACCTCAAAGGTCATAATCTCTGGATTATTATCTGAGCCACATGCAAATTGGCATAGGACAAATCAGGTTGGGGAAATGAATGCGTAGTTCAAAGATTGGTGTGGGAGAAGTGGGTTCTGGTTCATGGGGCACTGGCACCAATACTGGGGAAAGGGGGTTCTGTACCGTTGAGATGGTCTGTACCAGAATCGTGCTAGGACCGGTGTTCTTGCAAGCCGTATAACTAGGGAAGTAGAGAGGGTTTTAAACTAAGTAGTGGGGGCAAGGGTACAAATTTGGGAAGATGTGGTAAACCAAAGAGTAGAGACAAGGCAAAAGAGAAAAGTATTATTACAGGGAATGAAAAACAGACCATGACAGGAAGGAATAGTGTGTACAAATCTAACAGTAAATCAACAGATGAGACTAGAGGTTATAAAAAGACTAAAAGGATAAAATGAAAGGCTCTGTATCTGAATGCACGAAGCATTCGAAACAAAACAGATGAACTGAGAGTGCACATAGAATAAATAAGTATGATTTGATAGCCATTACAGAGACATGGCTGCAGGAGGACATGAATTGGGACCTGAATATTAAAGGGGACAGGACATTTAGGAAGGACATGAAGCAAGGAAAAGGTGGAGGGGCGGCCCTATTAGTTAATGATGGTATTAGCACAATAGAGAGGGATGACCTAAGTTCAGGAAACCAGGATGTGGAAATGGTTTGGATAGAGATGAGAAATGGTAAAGGCAAGAAGTCATTTGTGGGAGTCGTGTACAGGTCCCCTAATAGTGACCACATGGTAGAATAGGGCATAAAGGAAGAAATAAAGTGAGCTTGTCATAAAGGCAGGGCAATAATCATGGGAGACTTTAATCTACATATAGACTGGAAAAGTCAAAAGGACAAAGGTAGGATAGATGAGGCGTGCATAGAATGTTTCTGGGATGGTTTCTTAGAAGAGTATGTTCTGAAGCTAACCAAAGAGGAGGCTATACTAGGCCAGGCTAGACCTGGTATTGTGCAATGAGATGTGATTAATTAATGATCTCAATATGAAGGCGCCCCTAGGTAACATCGACCATAATATGCTTGATTTTTACATTCAGTTTGAGGGAGAGGGGAATGGGTCCGAAGTTATGTTTTTAAACTTTATTAAGGGCAATTATGAGGGCATGAAAGCAGAGCTGGCTAAAGTGAATTGGCAAATTAGGTTAAGGCATAGGCCAATAGCGCCGCAGTGGCAAACATTTAAGGGGATATTTCAGAACACACAGAATAGACATATTCCAACGTGTAAGAAAAGGTCCAAGGCAAGGACTCACCATCCGTGGTTAACTAGAAAGGTTAAAGATACTATCAAACGTAAAGAAAAACTATATAATTGTTCAAAGATAGGTGGGAGGCCAGAAGATTGGACAGAATATAAGGAACAGCAAAGGATGACTGAAAGATTAATAAGGAGGGAAAAATTAGAGTACGAGAGAAAGCTAGTCAGAAATATAAAAACAGAGGATAGAGTTCCTATAAATATTTTAAAAAAGAAACGAGTTAACAAAGTGAGTGTTGGTCCTATAGAAAGTGAGTCTGGAGAATTGATAATGGAAAACAAGGAAATGGCAGATGAATAGAACAGGTATTTTACATCAGTCTGCACTATAGAGGATACAACTAACATCCCAGAAGCAGCTATAAATCAGGAAATGGAAGGGAGGGAGGAACTCAGGAAAATTACAATCACCAGAGAAGTGGTACTGAGTAAATTGTTGGAGCTGCGGGCTGACAAGTCCAGGGTCCTGATGGACTTCATCCTAGGGTCTTAAAAGAAGTGGCTGGGGAGATAGTAGATGCATTGGTTTTAATTTTCTGAAACTCACTAGATTTGGGAAAGGTTCCATTGAGATTGGAATATAGCAAATGCAACTCCATTATTCAAAAAGGGAGCGAAACAGAAAGTGAGAAACTATAGGCCAGTTAGCCTAACATCTGGCATAGGGAAAATATTAGAAGTTATTATTATAAGAAGCTATAGCAGAGAACTTGAATAAGTTCAAGGTGATCAGGCACAGTCAACATGATTTTGTGAAAGGGAAATCATGTTTAACCAACTTATTGGAGTTCTTTGAGGAAGTAACATGTGCTGTGGATAAAGGGGAATTGGTGGATGTACTGTGCTTAGATTTCCAGAAGGCATTTGATAAAATGCCACATCAAAGGTTACTGAGGAAAATAAAAGCTCATGGTGTAGGGGGTAACATATTGACATGGATAGAAGATTGGCTAGCTAACAGGAAGCAGAGAGTAGGCATAAATGGGTCATTTTCAGGTTGGCAAGACGTGACAAGGGGTGTCCCACAGGGATCAGTGCTGGGACCTCAACTGTTTGCAATTTATATAAGTGACTTGGATGAAGGGATTGAAGGGATGGTTGCCAAATTTGCTGATAACACAAAGATTACTTTGTAGGAAAGTAATTTGTGAAGAGGACATAAGGAGGCTACAAAAAGATATAGATCGGCTAAGTGAGTGGGCAAAAATCTGGCAAATGGAGTATAATATGGGAAAAATGTGAAATTGTCCATTTTGGCAAGAAGAATAAAAGAGAGGCATATTATCTAAATGGTGAAAAACTGCAGAGCTCTGAGATGCAGAGGGAGCTGGGTGTCTTACTGCTTGAATCACAAAAGTACGCAGGTACAGCAAGTAATTCGGAAAGCTAATAGAATGTTATCATTTATTGTGAGGGGAATTGAATACAAAAGTACGGAGGTTATATTTCAGTTACACAGAACGCTAGTGAGACTACATCTGGAGTACTAAGTACAGTATTGGTCACCTTATTTAAGGAAGGATGTAAATGTGTTGGAAGCAGTTCAGAGAAGGTTTACCAGACTAATACCTGGAATGGGCGGGTTGTCTTCTGAGGAAAGGTTTTACAGGCTAGGCTTGTACCCGCTGGAGTTTAGAAGAATAAGAGGCGACTTGATTGAAACATATAAGATCCTTAGGGGGCTTGACAGGGTGGATGTGGAGAGGATGTTTCCTCTGGTGGGAGGGTCTAGAACTAGGGGTCAGTGTTTAAAATTAAGGGGTTGCCCATTTAAAACAGAGATGAGGTGAATTTTTTTCTCTCAGGGGGTCATGAGTCTTTGAAGCTCTCTTCCTTAAAAGGTGGTGGAAGCAGAGTTTTTGAATATTTTTAAGGCAGAGGTGGATAGGTTCTTGACCAACCAAGGGAGTCAAAGATTATCGGGGGTAGGCTGGATGCTGGTCTCATTGTAAAGTAGCAACTTGACAATCTCAAAGCAGAATACTGTAGATGCTGGAAATCTGAGATAAAAAGAGAAAATGCTGGAAATACTCAGCAGGCCTGCAGCATGTGTGGAGAGAGAAACAGAGTTAACATTTCAGGTCGAGACCTTTCATCGGAATATTAACATAAGCAGCTACTTTGGTGGTAACGAATGTGCTCTGGCACATAGCAGAATACCTCTAGGAGCCGAATCTTGATCAGGTTCTGAGATGGATTTATGTACACCAATGAACAAAAAAATCTCTCAATTCACACAGCATCCCAACTCCTCTAATAAGAGGATTTCAAGGCATTTCAAACTGGATGATCCACTCTGAACTGCGATATTGTTATAGGACAGTGGTGAGGCTGCATCTGGAGTACTGTGCACTGTTTTGATCGCTTACGGGGGGATATATTTGCTTTGGAAGCGGTTCAGCAGAGATTCACTAGGCTGATTCCTGGGATGACAGGGTTGCCTTATGAGGAAAGGATAAGCAGGTGGAAACTATACACATTGAGAATGAGAGGTGATCTTCTTGAAATGCGTAAGATTCTGAGGGGGCGCTTGGCAGGGTAAATGCTGAGAGGATGCTTCCCTTCATGGGGGAACCTAGAACTAGGGCACACCGTTTAAAGATAAGGGATCTCCCATTTAAGATGGAGATGAGGAGGAATTTCTTCTCTGAGGGTTGTTTGTCTTTGGAATTCTCTCCCCAGCGAGCAGTGGAGGCTGGGTCACTGAACATACTCGAGGCTGAGTTAGACAGATTTCTGATCTATGAGGGAGTCAAGGGGTATTGAGAACAGGCAGGAAGTGGAGTTGAGGCCACAATCAGATCAGCCATGATCTTAATGAATGCTGGAGCAGGCTTGAGGGGCCTGAGTGGTCTACTCCTGCTCTTATTTTTTATATTCTTATGACTGTTTAAGGCATAACAAGAAGCCACTTTGAAGACAACAAATTCCCTCAAACAGCAATGAGATGAATGAGGGTTATTCTGGTGTTAGTTAAGGGCAGAATGCAGGAAGAACTCCCGATCATCTTTGAATAATGCCATTGATCTTTATCATCTTCTCACAGCACTGGAACAGGTTAGACAGGCCCTCAGTTCAAAGTCTCATTGAGACAGTGTTTCCGACGAGACACGCATTCCTTCGGTACTCAAACGAAATGTCAGCCAAGATTACATGCTCACAAAGCTGGAATGTACCTTGAGCTCAGGTCAAAAAGACTGGTTACTGAGTTGAAATGTAATGAAAAGATTATGTCAAAGACATTAACCTCCTCTTTTTTGCCCTTTCAGATGCCGGTTCCAGTGAAATTCACACAATGCACAGGAATAACTTTCAAGGACGCTGTACAAAATAAAGAGGTCAGGAGCCTTCGGAACAGGAGGAGGCCCTTCAGCCCATCAACGAGATCATGGCTGATCCGTGACCTAACTCCATATACCTGCCTTTCTTTGCCCCATATCCATTGATACCTTTTATTAACAAAAATCAATCAATCTCAGTTTTTAAATTTGTGGAAGAGAGTTCCAAACCTCTACCACCCTGTGTGTGCAGAGCTGTTTCCTAATTTCCCTCCTGAAAGTCTAAAGTGGAGCTGATTAGCTCAGTTGGCTAGAGTGTGGTTCAATCCCTCTTCCAGCTGAGGTAGTTCTTGGGGCCTGCCTCCTTGCTGTGCTGATTGATATCATGACGATAACCATGATCAGCAATCCTCAGATAATGAGGACGTTACAATGGAGAAAGTCTAAAAATTAGGACTAGACTTGTGCTGCCTAGCCCTAGATTCCCAAAACAGCAGAAATAATTTCCATCTACTCTATCTGTTCCCCTTAATATCTTGAAAACGTCAAGCAAGTCACTCTTTAATCTTCTAAATTCTAGGGAATACCACTCTCATTTCACTCCTCCTAAAACTGTGCTATAACAATTATGTGATATTGTAACCCTTGGAGTCAAGGTCTCAAACTGATAAATTTACACTGTACCCCCTCCAAAGCCAATATATGCTTTTTAAGGTGTGGTGACCAGAGCTGCTCAAAGTGACTCCAGGTGTGAGATGAGATGAGATAAGGAGAAATGACTTTACTCAATGGGTTGTGAATCTATGGAATTCTACCCCAGAGGGTTGTGGATGCTCCGCCGTTGAATACATTCAAGGCTGAGATAGACAGATTTTTGGCCTCTCAGGGAATCAAGGGATATGGGGAGCGGGTGGGAAAGTGGATTTGAAGCCCAAAATCAGCACCATGATTGTATTGAAAGGCAGAGCAGGCTCAATGGGCCATATGGTCTACTCCTGCTCCTATTTTCTGTGTTCTAGCCAGGGCTTTGTTTAGCTGAAGGGCGACTTCAATCCCCTTGTATTCTATCCCTCTAAGTAAAGACCAGGGTTAAAATTCCTGCCTGCAGTCTGGTTACCCTTGCTGAAACATGTACTTTCTTGCTCATTGAACAAGAATACAATCAGGTTCGTCCATCATGTTGCCATGATTGAATAGCTTGGTCACGTTCAATGTCTAGGTTGACACACAAAGACTGGCTATCCTTACTGACAGCTCTGAGTTTCCGTGGAACTATACCCGAACGAGGGTCATCCCAGCAGAGATGCAGGAGTAGGTTTCTAATATTAATCGTACCGTGTAGGCAGGCATTGGATGGAGATCAACCATCTCCTCCCAGAGGGCGGGAAAATCATCTTTGAGCCACCTCTTAACAGGTGGCTGAGGCATACTGTTTCTGACCAAACAAGGTTTACTTATTAACAATAATGTATTCATCTCGAGGATGGTAGCACAGTGGTGTTACTGTACTGAAAATCCAGAGGTCTGGACTAATGCTCTGGGAACACAAGTTCAAATCCCACCATGGCAGCTGGGGGAACTTAAATTCAATTAATTAATAAATCTGGAATAAAATGGTGGTCTCATTGATGATCATGATTGTCGCAAAAACCCATCTGGTTGACTCACATCATTCAGGGATGGAAATTTGACATCCTTGCCCAGTTCTGGCCTACAGATGACTCCAGATTCACAGCAATGTGGTCAACTCTGTAGTGATCGAGCAAGACACTTAGCTGTACTAAACCGCTACAGGATAAAAAAAACTGTGGGTGTCCCTACATCACAGGGACTGCAGAGGTTCAAGGCAGCGGCTCACCACCACCTTCTCAAGGGCAATTAGAGATGGGCAATAAAAGCTGGCCTTATCAGCAACACTCACGTCCCAAGAACAAATAAAAGTTTGTAGAAACCTTTCTTTAGTGTAGAACCTTTTTTCCTGTAGAACCTTGTGGCACTAGCCCATTTATATATTCATCTGACCACATCAGTGCGTTTTCTATTCCCCCCTGGAAACACTGTAGGTGTGGTGAGTGCAGTCAGTCTGTCCCAGTTTCTGAATATGTGTAATGTGCAGTTGATTAAGATTTTCCATGCGGTCATTGTGCCTGCCTCATGCTACATGGCCTCACTGGGGCTGTATGGTTGACAGCAACTTCTCAAGACAGAGCTCACAGGAAGCTGGCTGATGAGGTACAAAAGACCTGTGCAGGACAGATGAGGGTTCACATCCAGTTGTCTCTGCACATCAAGTGTCTCATCCCTCAGCATGACGCCGTGCACAGGAAGAACCCATTTGCTTTTTTCTAAGCTCCTTCCTAAAACTTCAGTGCCTTGAAATCAAAACTCAGTGCATCATCTCCTTCGTCAACTTATTCCTCCCTGTGGCCTCTCACTGTGCAACCCCCACCACACACAGTCTCTCGTTCCTCTTGCACTCCACAAAAGCCAAGTGCGGAGTCAGCTGAACATTGTTTCCTGATTTACTGTGCCTTATACTAGTTCCTATCCATTTCAACCTTATAAGCATCCTGCGCTGTGAGGCTAGAGACAAGACAAAAATTAAATTAAAACAATGGGCCATGTTTTGACCACCAATCACCGCTCAGAGTTTACAAAGAAGACCACTTGTCCCATTGATATCCGAACGCAAGGGCTTGAAGGGAAGGGGTCTGGGGTCATGAAATTAATGGGAAGGTGTCTGGGGTCATGAAATTGTGAAAGAAAATATACAATTTAAAAAAGGAGGATGGAGAAGATGCAAAATAAATAAGGATTAAAGTAAACACATTGCTTAAAAAGTAAAATAGAATGATTAAATACAACGCACGGCAGTCATGCTACACGATGTAGAAAGGTGCTAAGGTCAATCCCCAGTCCTAATAGAGTTTGCCAATCTCAGTTGGGCATGGTGGGAGCAGCATCTCAGTATCTCCAGCCAAGAAAATCAGCCAGGGCTTCTTGCACTATATATATGTGTGGATGTTAGTGGAGGACAGATTAACCTTGGCTGTGGTGTCCACACACTCAAAATAACCTCTCATCTGTTAGGCCCGCATGTGAAAAATGTCCACTTGCGTGAGAACAGCCAGTGCCAGGGGAACAGTATTCATGCAAGAGTCACCATCTTCAGGACAAAAGGGGAGATGTTTGAAATGGGATTTATTGATATAATTTTGATCCTGAACCAGAAACGGTAAACAAACTGGCAATAGTATGTATCAGCCTTGAGATTCATTCCTCAGTCCCTCCTGATGCACTGGTATGTTTCCCCCATGCTAAGATGCCAAATTTACAAGCACGCCTTTTAAACAGGAGCAAATCTTTGTCAACACCTGAAGTCTACCTGTACGGCTCCACCTATCCAGCAGACACAACTGTAACATGAAACTCATTTGATGCTAACCAGTACTTTGTAGTGCTGGTAAGCATTATACCTGTAAATGTCGATACAATCGAGAATTTGTTTAGCCCTGGGGGCAGGCGAGGCTATTAAAACTATTCTTGTATTAGTGTACCCCAGTTACCTACCTATGTAGGAATGTGAAACCTGCCTTAAAAAAGACAACTGAACAAACATCAGCAAATTTAAAGTGCACTTACAGACTAACCCTGCCTTAGTTCATCTGCTACTAAAACCCCTCCTCCACGCTTTTGTCACCTCTAGACTTCACTGTCTGCAGCTGGCCTCCCAGCTTCTACCCCACCGAAAGTCGTGCTCATCCAACACTTTGTTCCCTGTCCATTAACTCACACGAAGTCTCGTTCGCCCAGCACCCTAGCTGACCTACACTGGCTCCTAGTCTGACAACACCTCAATTTTGAAATCCTGAGCATCACTTGCAAATCCTTCCATAGTCTCGCCTCTCCCTATCTCTGTAGCTTCCTACAAGCCTCTGAAATATCTGCGCTCCTTCAATTCTGGCCTCGTTTTTTTTTTAAATTGCTCCACCATTGGTGGCCTTGCCTTCAGCTGCCAGGGCCCAAAGCTCTGGAATTCCCTCACCAAACCTCTCCGCCTCTCTCACCTCATTTAAGATGCTCCTTAAAGCATTTGACCAAGTTTTTGATTATCTGTCCTGATATCTTGTGTGGTTCAGTGTCAAACATGTTTTTATCGGTATCACCCTCGTTAAGCACCTTGAGACATTTGACTACGTTAAAGGTGCTACATAAATGCAAATTGTTGTTATTGATCCTTTTCTTTCCTCAAAGTCAGCAGACAATAATCAGCTCATGGAAAAAGGGAGGACACTCTCAGTCAGGAAACAAGTGCCATAATCAGGTATGGCACTGAGGCATTCTGACAGATCCAAAATCTGTTCCCTCATATCAATTGAAGGAGAAAAGGGAACCCACAATGGCCCTGACCCAGTGACCAGAAAGACAAGAGGGTAAGAAAATCAGCAAGCTCGGCTTCTTGCTCCTAATCGTTGACTTGTAACCCTCCTCCTCCTGCTGTATCAATACTGGACAAGGACAAATAGCACTAAAGCTTGGGGCAGCCACTTCAAAGGCTCAATGGGGAAAGACCACCATCTAAGGCCCTCCCGCCATAGCACACCAAGGGGTAGGAACCCCTGTAAAACCCCTCAGGCTGTATTTGTTTTTATTCATGCATGGGATGTGGGCATCGCTGGCTAGGCCGGCATTTACTGTCTATCCCTAGTCGCCCTTGAGAAGGTGGTGGTGAGCTGCCTTCTTGAACCGCTACAGTCCATGAAGGCAGCTCACCATCACCTTCTCAGGGGCAATTAGGGATGGGCAATAAATGCCGGCCCAGCCAGCTGTGCCCACATCCCGGGAATGAATAAAAAAACCATACGTGAAATGCCTATTGCAAACACTACCTGTAATTTTAAGTTTAGTGAGACACCTCAGGGTGTCATATACTTTATTGGAAGAAATTGAACTGTATTGCATTTTACGTCATGTCAAATTTGAACTGTTATAAAATGCACTTTTAATTAAGTTAGGAATTGAGTTATTTTTGGAAGAAAACAACGTAGAGGACAAACAGCAGTATCCACGCTCACCAGATGAAGAATGTCCACCTGTTGAGGTGTGAAGATCAGTCCAAACATATGCAGCAAGTGTCAGTACCTTCAGGTGAGGAGGAAACAAAAATGGGGAAAGTACTTTGCCTTACAAGCACTTTGCCCTTTAATATTGCTGGTGCAGTGTTGAGGGAGTAAAGTTTATAACACTGTAAAACTGTGATACTGCTCGCTTATTAATTAACACCATCGTTGGGAAATGTCACCCCTACTTCTGAACACTGGCTGCTTATCTGAGGGGTGCCTCTCCCTCCCTTGTGTACAAATGCTGCAAACAGGGTAAAATCAAATTAATACGTCGCATGTTTGACCCACTTTAAGAACCGGTCTTTTATTTAAACCACATGCCTGCGCAAAATACATGTATGAATGAACATGTATGTGTGCAACAACTTCACAAGGTGTGAAAATACTTTGGGAATCCAGTCAAAAAAAAATTAATTTTTTTTTAAAAAAGTGTCACCAACTGGCAAACAAGACCAGATCACACAACAGAAAGACTTGCATTTATATAGCACCTTTCACAACCACTTTGCAGCCAATGAAGAACTTTTGAAGTGCAGTCACTGTTGTAATGTAGGAAACGCAGCGACCGTGTGCACAGCAAGATCCCACAACAGCAATGACAACGACCAGATGATCTGTATTTTGTGATGTTGATTGAGGGCTAAATATTGGCCAGGACATCGAGGAGAACTCCCCCATGCTCTTCTTCAAAATAATGCCACAGGATCGTTTGCATTCATCAGAGTAGGCATTTGAAGCTTCAGTTTAACTTCTCAGCCCAAAGACGGTATCCCTGATAGTTCAGCACTCCCTCAGCACTGCACTGGAGTGTCAGTGTAGATTTTTGCACTGAAGCCCTGGGGTGGGACTTGAGCCCAGACCCTGTGACTCAGAGGCAAACGAACTACCAACTGGGCCATGGCTGACACTTAAAACTTCAGCCATAACAGAAACTGGGCAAGGTTACTTTCCCTACCAGTCAAGAGAGGAAAAAATGAGTCAGGGTTCCTAGACCTCATCATGACACAGTGGCCCTGGCATGAAAAAGTGCATTGGTCGAGATCCGATGAGGACACAACTGAATGGGTTATGAAGCACCCACTGTCTGACAGACTGTTGCCTGTCAATACTCCCTGTCTAAATCAAGTGTCATGGGGAGGCAGGGGGCTGCTGGCCTGATGCCAGATCCCAGTTGTAATGGAGTGCAGCAGACTAAACCTGGGGGAGGGGGTGTGTGTGTGTATGTGTGTGCGTGTGCGCGCGCACGCAAAATGCAGCCCCCAGTATATCGCTCAGGCCCTCCATCTAGCTAACTGCTACATCGCGCTGTTGCTATCATAGGGATACTGCCGGTGACTGAGAGATCTAAGAAACTGATGATAATAGTGGAGCAGTTAGTGTGATCTTTCTGTACCCTCAGTATGAGGTTATAACAACGACAACAACAACAACAACATGCATTTATATAGCACTTTCAACATAGTGTCAGCCATGGCTTCGTTGGTAGGACTCTCGCCTCTGAGTCACAAGATTCTGGGTTCAAGTCCCACTCTGGCACAAAAATCTTGGCTGACACTCTAGTGCAGCACTGATGGAGCGCTGGCACTGTTGAAGGTCTTTCAGGTAAGGCGTTAAACAGAGGCTCCATCTGCCTACTTGGGTGGATGTCAGGTCCACGGCCACTATTTTAAAGTAGAGCAGGGGAGTTCTCCATTGTGTCCTGGCCAATATTTATCAGTCAATCAACATCATAGAAAGAGATCACGAGGTCATTCACACATTGCTGTTTGTGGGAGCTTGCTGTGCACACATTGGCTGCCACACATTCTAGATTACAACAGTGACTACACTTCAAAAGCACTTAATTGATTGCAAAGCGTTTTGAGATGTCTGGTGGTCATTAAAGGTGCTACATAAATTCAAGTCTTCCTTTCCTTTTAACATGGCACAATGTCCCAAAACACCTCACAGGGGTGTTACTGAACAATCTGACACCGAGCCAATTGAGGAGCTATTAGGGCAGGTGACCAAGTGAAAAAGGTTCTAAGTAGCATCTAAAAGGTGGAGAAAAAGGTGGAGGCGCTTTAGAGGGTGAATCCCAGAACTCAGGGCCCAGGTAGCTAAGGCACAGTCGCCAAAGGTGGAGTGATAAAAATTGGGGACGTTCTAGAGGTCACAAATAGAAGAAAGCAGGGATCTCAGCAGGGTGCCGGACTGGAGATTAGAGAGATCGGGGGCGTGAAGCCATGGAGGGATTAAAAACAAGGAGGAGAATCTTAGAATTGATGCGATGCTGAACTGGGAGCCAATGTAGGTCAGCAAGTACAGGGACAATAGGGGAATGGCACTTGGTAAGCTTTACGGTAGGGGCAGCAGAGTTTAGGATGACCTCAAGTTTACATAGGGTGCGAGTTGGGAGGTCAGGAGAGCAATGGAACTGTCGAGCTAGGGGTAACAAAGGCATGAAGGAGGGTTTCAGCAGGAGAGATGCTGAGGCCGCGCTGGAGACGGGCGATGTTATGCAGGTGATAGTCGGCAGACTTGGTGATAGGAGAGGATACGGCATCGGAAGCTCAGCTCAGGGTCATTTAGAGCAACAAAATTGTGAACAGTCACATCTGCTCTGACTGAAAACATCCTTTCCCTTTTCAGACACTCACTTATTGTGCATTTTCTGTTTTTATCCAGTTAACTAAGCTGCAGCGTTTGTGAACAGAACGTGGGCGAGGGCTGATTTGTGTTCCAGTTCGACCCTCACCCTCCGCGCGGGCCCACCATTTTAATTCTACGGCAACACAGTCTGGCCTCACAACAGCAGCAAACACGGAGCGGCTCCAAAGCCATGCAACACCACAGCACTGTATCCCATCAGAGGCTGGCGTTTTCCAGAAAGTAGGAATCCTGATCTCCGTAAAAGCTGGAATGCACGCTGGCAAGTTGCCAGCTGCTCAAAGCCTCCCACAAACATGACATTGCACCTCTGACCAGGAAATCCGTGAACACAGCCCGAGCCTTTTGATGTTCTGCCCTAACAGGTGGTGGGATGGGGGACACAGCAGAGGTGGAGACAGTGCATGGAGCGGAGCCAGGTTCCACTGTTTTATGGCACCGTGTATTGCCTCTCACTCTCTCACACACTTATCTGTTCCTCACTGTCGGAATATTTTTTTTTGTGTTTAAATAGTGAGCACTGACGAAATCAAGGTGATTTAACAGACCAACGGAACAAACAGAATGCTAACATTAATGATAGCTCAATGTTTTTCTCCCTGACTGAACGTGATCAGGTGGGAACAGCCAGTACTTAATCTCGCAAGAAAATCTTAATCAAATTGTTATCTGATTGATTGAGATAGGGAGCAAAAGTCAAGTGAAAGAAAACACACACGCACACTCCCCTGCCGCCCTCCCCCTCCTTTTATCCAGCAGACACTAACTTATTCCAGTGCATGGAAACAAGCCCCTCCCCACCCCCCACCCAACTCAGCATCTCACCCAAGTGTTTGCTTTCTATCCACGAGGCAAGCCGTGCCAGCAGGCTATTGAACTACAGTGGGCTTCACAGTTAAGCTCAAACCCGGCCTCTTCTGATTTATAGGAATTTTGCAAGCACACCGGAATAGGACAACTGCTCACGTGTAAGCTAAAACACAAAACTTGCCCATTTCGAGGTCGTAACTGCCAAGGACTTTCCAGCAAAGACAGTGATATGGAGCGCAAATTCAGGTTGATTGCTCCCTTTCTTAGGCCAGGGGCATTAAGGGTAATCGTAGCAGGCCCCTGTTGCCAGTCTGTCAGAGCAAATGACTCAGGATGGGACAATTTAAGCCAAATTAGGCATGAGCCATTCGAACGCTTTAAGGTATTAACCCATGAGGCTTGTGAAGAGAGAATCAAGTGAAATTAAATAGGAAAATAACATATTTCAAGGATTTACCATGTCTCCAGGGGTCTTTAGGCTCCACTGCTCCAGAGACGATGGCTTCATCCGAGGGAAAAGTTACCCGCTTCACGCCTTGCTTTGCCCGGCTGTCCACCGAAGGCGAGAGCGAGGCGGAATCGCCGGCCTGGTCTGGAGAGGAGGGAGTCAATGCGAGAGGATGGGCCATGTCCTGCCCAAGAGGGGAGAGCAAATCCAAACGCATCCGGGGGGAGGCAGAATGCTCAGAGCAACTGTCACACGCTGAAGTGGACATCAGCAGCCTGGCAGTCCCTGCTGCCGTGGGTAAAGGCCCCTCGCTGTCTGATGCCGTTGCCCTGCAGTCCTCCTTCAGCTGCTGGTCTGCAGAGTTCTCCACTTCCAAAATCAATTTGAAATTCGCTTTCCCCAGGCTGGCGTCTCGCCCCTCAGCGGCCTGACCGGTCGTGTTGGTATCCGTCTGCTGCACCACAGTCTGATCCAGATTTTGGCAGCTCCCATCGCTGCCCATCTCTTTGCTGCTTTCACTGTTGTTTGTGTTTTGCTCTCGTTTCTGCATTGCTTCAATTTTCACTTCCTGCAGCCTTGCCTCTGTTGACACACACTGTGTTAATTTATCTCTCATCTGTGCTGCAGACATGTTCTGCCCTCTCTCCTTTTCTTCCGTTGCCCCCGTCTCAAGGCAATTTTCCTCCACCGTGGATTCCTCTGCCACACAATTGACCCCGGGCGCTCGGTGCTCCTGGTTTATTCCCTCCTCTTTCCCCCTTTCTGCAGTTTTCTCTGTCAGCACATCCTTGCCTCCGTCACTATCGTTCCCTTGTTCTTGGTGTATTCCTCCCTTTGATCCTCTCTCTAGCTCCTGTGTGGATACACCGATTCCTGCCACACACTCCCCATCCTCTGGTGCCAGCCCGTTTCTCCCAATCTCCGACTGGCTTCCTCTATCAGCTGCCGACGCCAGCGCTCTCTCCTGCCTCCTCTCTTCCTCAGGATCTCCTTTCGTCTCAGTTTCTAACAGGCAGTCGCCAGTTCCCCCTCTCATTCCTTTCCCACTGTGCATGTGAACAATCTCTTCCTCAGCTTCGATTGCTCCCGACCTGCTGTTAACCATTATCCCGGTCTGGTTACCGATTATCTCCACTTCTCTCTGGCACGGATGGTCTCCACTGCCTGGGCTATACTTGTCATCCTCTTCTGGGGTATCATTCTCCTGACTGCTAAAGTTGCCCTCTCCCAGATTAGTACTGTTCCCCTGATGGCAGAGTTGGTCTCCCCCAAGAGTGGCATTACTCTCGCTCAGAGAGTTAGTGTCCTGACAGCAACCCACTGCCTGGTTAATATTATTCACTTGCTGGTCTCCCAGGCTATTACCCTGACTGCAGCAGCTGCCCACTCCTAGCTCAGTATTATTCTCTAGCTGGCGAGGCTGGTCTCCACACAGAGAGGTATTCCTAACCTCCATCCCTCCCTGATCATCTTCTCCTGGGGTATTATCACTCTGATTGTGACAGTAGCCCACTCCCAGGTCAGTATTCACTAGCTGATGGGGTTGGTCTCCCCTGAAAGGGGGATTACCAACTTCCATCTCTCCCAGAGTATTATTACCCTGACTATGGCAGTAGTTCACTCCCAGGTCAGTATTATTCTCTTGCTGCTCTCCTAGATCAGTATTATCAGGCTGACTATGGTTAAAGCCTTCGTGGAGCTGGGGATCAGCCTGCTCCAGGGTATTATTACCCTGACTATGACAATAACCCCCTCTTGGGTCAGTATTAATCTTTTGTTGCTCTCCCAGGTTAGTATTATTACTCTGACTGTGGTTAAAGACTCCTTGGAGCTGGAAATCAGCCTGTCCCAGGGAATTACCACAGTGACTGTGGCAGGAACTCACTTCCAGGTTAGTATTATTACTCTGACTGTGGTTATTAAAGACTCTCTGGAGCTGGGAATTAGCCTGTTCCAGGGTATTAATACTCTGATTATGACAGTAATTCTCTCCCAGGTTAGCATTATTACTCTGGCTATGGTTAAAGCCTCCGTGGAGCTGGGAATTAGCCTGTCGCAGGATATTAACACCCTGATTATGGCAGTGATTCTCTCCTAGGTCAGTATTATTCTTTTGCTGCTCTTCAAGGTCAGTATTATTACCCTGGCTGTGGTTGCAACCTCCCTGGAGCTGGGAGTTAGCCTGTCCCAGGGTGTCATTACCCTGAGCATGGCAACAGCCCCCTCCTGGGTCAGTAGTACTCTTCTGCTGTTCTCCCAGGTTAGTATTATGACTCTGGCTGCGGTTAAAGCCTCTCCGGGGCTGGAAGTCAGCCTGTCCCAGGGATTTTTCAGCCTGACTACGACAGGAACTCACTCCCAGCTCAGTGCTGCACTCCAGCTGCTCTGGCAGGTTATTATTCCCTAGCTGGCCTCCGCCTCCAGGGCTCTTGCTCACCTCCATCCCTTCCCTGGAGCTGGGGATGGGGGTTAAAGCCTGTTGCCCCACTGACTTTGGGGTTGGGGGGGGGTTTTTTTAAAGCCTGTCCTCTTGGCCCCCCCGGGGTCTCAGGAACTGGTACCCACCCCCCAGGCTCTGGGTGACTCTCCTCCTTTCCTCCCCCCCCCCAAGGCTCTGGGTGACTCTCCCCCTCCCCGGGCTACGCTCACTAACTGAGGCCCCGGTCCCGCCTCAGGCCTAAGCGTCCCCCGCCGGAGAGAGGGTGGTGGGGGGGACGGGCTCAAGTTAGTGCCTCCCGGACCCTTGCCTTCCCTTGCCAGCCACCATCCCCGGCTCTCTCACTCTCACTCTCCCCCCTCCCCCGACGCCGCTTCTCTGACGAATCGAAACGATTGTTGTCGGGGGGGGGGGGGGGGGGGGAGGGGGGTTGGAGAACAGAGGAAACTGCGCATCTCCACTCCCATCCGCACATTCGCCACCATCAGGGACGGCCCGACAAATACATAAAACACCCTTCCTCCCCGTATTTTAATCCCCTTCATTTTTATAAAGGGGCGCATGCCCTCTTCTCCTCATCTTCCTTCTCCTCCTCATCCTCATCATGGATCGCCACCGGAAAACCCGTCCGCGGTTTGGCGAATCTGCCGCCTGTATTTACCCCGCCTTCCCTCGCTCCTCCCCCTCTCCCGCCCCCCCCCTCCCCCAACCACCCACCCACTCACGCACGCACGCCGGCCGCCATCTTGGAAAGTCAGGTAAACACAGCCGGCAGTGACCAACCCTCCCGGGCTGCCCCGGGAGCCTCCCCAGGGTTTAAAGGTCAAACCCTCTTTCTGTCTCTGTCTCTCTCTCTCTTCCCTCCCCCTGAGGGAACCCGACTGAGGAAGATCATTTAGGCTTCAGTCTTTCATTTTAAAAAAAAAGATTCTTTCAGCAGCGAGGGGCAGCTCAAGCCCATGAGGGAGAATTGATTTTGATGGTAGTTTGTGAGGAAAACTAGGAGGAGGCTCGAGTGGAGCATAAAGGCCAGCATGGACTGGCCGGGCCGAATGGCCTGTTTCTCTACCGTATGTCCCATGTTGTTGTAAAAAAAAATATATTGTCCATATTTGTGGGGGGGAGAGGTTTTACATGGTAACGCCATGGTGGGCTTTGCAGACCTGGGCACAAAAAAAAAGCAAGGCCGACGCTTGGAGTGCTGCACTGTCAGAGGTGCTGTCTTTCGGGTGATACGTCAAACCAAGACCTTGTCGGCCCTCTCAAGAGGTGGAAAATATCCCACCTGGCACGATTTCGAAGAAGTGCAGGAGAGTTGTCCTGGTGAGTATTTATCACCAAAAGTAGGTTACGGGGTGACCAACTCTGGGCAAAATAAACCAGGGACCTTTTTTTAATTCATTCATTGGATGTGGGTATCACTGGCTGGGCCAACATTTATTGCCCTTGTTCAGGGGACATTTAAGAGCCCATGTGGGGTTTGGAGTCACATATAGGTAAGGACAGCAGATTTTTTTTTTACAGCAATCATTTGACTTTTAATTTCAAATTTTTATTGAGCTCAAATTTCACTATCTGCAATGTTGGGACTTGAACCCATGTCCCTAGAGCTGAGTCACTAGAATACTAGTCAGTAGCAATACCTGGCTCTCCTGTTTCACCATGGAGGGTGCTGACAAGACCTTGAGATACGATAGAGAAATAGGCCATTCGGCCCAACCAGTCCATGCTGGCGATTATGCTCCACTCGAGCCGCCTCCTATTTTTCCTCAAAAACTACCATCAAAACCAATTCTCCCTCATGTGTTTGTGCTGCCCCTCGCTGCTGAAAGAATAATTTTTATAAAAAACTACGGCGTTTTTTAAAAAATGAAGCTTGAATGATCTTTCTCAATTGGGTTTGCACAGGGAAGAGAGATAGAAAGAAGATTTGACCTTTAAACCCTGGAGGGGCTCCCGGGTCAGCCCGGGAGGGTTGTTAACCGCGGGCTGTGTTTACCTGACTTTCCAAGATGGCGGCCAGTGGAGAGCGAGGAAGGGAGGGAAGGAAGGTGGGGTAAATACAGCTGGCAGATTCGCTAGACTGTCCTGGATATGGGTTTTCCGGTGGCAATCAATGATAGGGAGGTATCTGTCCCTTTATAAAAATTAAGGGGATTGAAGCCATAACTGGGAGAAGGGAGTTTTATTTATGTATTTTCCCTGATTGTGATGAATTCAAATTTCACCATTTGCTATGGTGGGACTTGAACCTATGTCCCCAGAGCTGGAATATTGATCAGTGACAATATCACTATGCCACTGCCTCACCCATTTCACCATGGGGGGTGGGGGTTGCTGGCAAGACCTTGAAAGGGGGTGGCAGGAGTCAGTCCTTCACTTGTGCATGATGCTACAGCTGCAGTCACAAGACATGTTTGATATCGCCGGCTCAGACACCATCCGCCCCCTCAGAGACCACAAAGCCTGCAGAGACAGAAGAAATCCGGGACAAAATGCATCCTGGGAAGGCCTGACCCAAAACGTGGGATGAAAGGCCAAATTACAGGGACAGCCTCAGCAAATCCGGCACAGCTGGTCACCCCGATAGGTTATCTGGTCTTTATCCGATTGCTGATGCTTCTTGTGTGCAACTTAACTTCTGCAATTCCTACATTCATTGAAAGTGCTTTGGGATGCCTATGGTAGTAAAAGGCGCTATATAAATGCAAAACTGACCTTTCCCAGTGTTTATGCTCCACGCAAACACTTTTAACAGGAGGGAATATTGGAGGCAGGATGTCTTGTAATGAAACCTCCAAGAATATATCCACCCAGAGTTGGCCATTTTATGCATGCAATTATGGCCTGCAGATTTTGTTTAACTTTTTATTCCTCACTTCAGGCGCTACTTTAATTCCCACTCTCCTCCTTTAAGACCCTCCACGCTTTAGAAGCTTTCCCTTTAAAAACAACTTATGTTTCCATAGCCCCCTTAACATAGTAAAGTGTCCCAAAACGCTCCACAGGAGTGTTAGGTGTGAAAAATTTGACAGTGAGTCACATAAGGAGATGTTAGGACAGGGTGATTTGTCAAAGAGATAGGTTTTTGGGAGCCTTTTAAAAGAAGAAGGAGAGGTTTAGGGAGGGATTTCCAGAGCTTTGCCCCTTGGTAACTGAAGCCATGGCCGCCAATGATTGAATGAAAAAGTGTTTTGGTCACCCTTTTTAATATTGCTTGTTTGACTGACCCTTATCTGTTCCCACCAAACCCCTAGATTTTAATCCTGGATTTAATCACAGCTCTGACCAGGAGATTAATTCCTGGAGACTCCAGGACAATCCTGGAGGGTTGGCAACCCGAATGCAAATTGTCGATGATGTGGAAGAGGCTGATTGGAAATCGCTGAAAAGAGAGCCATGTTGCTGAAGTTTTTCATCTTGCGCTCATCAGGACAAACACAAGAATGCCAAATTTCAAACAATCACAACAATTTATACAACAGGAGAAAAGGGTACTGGTTGGTTGGCAGGTCGATTCTAGTTGGCTGAGGCATTCCCATGGAGAACGGGGAGCTATAGGCTCCCCAAGAAATTTGGCATTCTTGCGTTTGTCCAGATGCGTGCAAGACAAAAAGCTTCAGCAATGTGCAACTCTTTTCAGCAATATTCAAGTTCTGATTTACTGATTTGAACGGACTTCCTCATCCATAATTAATTGTGTTCACCTCCTAAAGTCTGCTTTTTGAAATGGAGGTAATAGTTTTACATATTTCTGTGCTAGTCCTTCATTATGAAGGTTTTCAATAAATTATAAGCAACTTCAGGGTTGGTGAAGGGTGGCAATGCTGCATGTACAGAGTAGGGTTGCCAACTGTTGTATGTTCAGACGGTCTCACAAAGAGGTTCTGGGTCTTGTATGGTTGAACATTAACCGTTTATTGATAACACACAGCTATGTACATAAATACAGGGTATATTCCAAACTATGAGCTAATTCCATGTTTGCTGCTCCATAGGTCTCTGTCCAGTCCACAAATGACTCTAGTCTCAGGTCATGTGTCTCTTTACATCACATTGTGGGCGGTACTGGTTTCAAGTCCCACATTAACACATGATATGCCAGATACCCTTATACTAACCGCCCCCCCCCCCCCCCCCAAAGTCTTTACCCAACATATTTACATTATGATCGTGCCACTGCTTCTCCCCCAGTCAAGTCTCTGACTTTTGTTTTCAGCACTGAAGCTTTTGAAACTAGTTCTGGCATAGAACTGAATTTTTTTGCTCATCCCTGTTAGGTCCTTTGGCTTTGCACTCTATGGGCATTCACAATGGACCTCTGTGAAATCTTGTGGAGTCCTCAGCTGCGCAGTGGAGTTTTTTCTACAGCCTTTCTGTTTCCAGTTCTGCAATGGAGCTTCTTTCGGGTGATCTCTCCCTGTGTCTTCACTTCAAGTGCTTTTACTCAGGTCAGAATGCTGCTCCTTTAGTTTTCCAGCATTTGAATTTCTGCCCCAGCTTCTCTGAGGTTCTGGGTTTTTCCATTAGCTGCCACCATGTTGTATGATGTATGTTCAGTAGGTCTCACAAAGAGACTTGTATGGTTCAACATTAATTATTTATTGATAACACATAACTATGTACATATCTACAGGGTATATATCCCAAGCTGTGAGCTAACTCCATGCTTGCTTCTACACAGGTCTCTGTCCAGTTCACAATTGACTCTAGTCTCAGGGTCACCTGTGGGTGATACTGTTTCCTAGTCCCACATTAACCCATGCTATACCCGATACCCTTAAACAACGCCGGGTCAAACAGCTTATTTTTCCCCCATCTGCAATGTTTTTTGTAATTACTAATCAAAAAAGTGCAAAGATAACGCAAGAAAAAAATCCACCAATTTTAATGGCCCTGCAATTTTCTGCTCCTGAGTTTTGCTCATACTTGTGCCCAGGAGATTAATCCTCAGTTCTTGGAGACTCCAGGGCAATCCTGGAGGGTTGGGTACCCTAGCTGGTCCCTCTTCCAGCCCCGTTGGTGGCAAATGGGTGCCAAATGAAACAAAAGGTGTAGGCAATGTGGTCAAGTTATTCTACCACAAAGCGTAAGAAGAAACCATAACTTCATAATAAAAACAGGAAATGCTGGAACAACTCAGCAGGTCTGGCAGCATCTGTGGAGAGGGGAACAGAGATAACGTTTTGAGTCTGTATGACTTCTTCAGAGCTGAAGAGCAGTAGAAATGTGATGGGTTTTATGCTGTTGAAGACAGGGAGTGGAGCAAAATAGAAAGCCAGGGATTGGTTGGAGTTTAGAAGAGATTAAGTGACCAAGATGTCATGGACACAAGACAAAGGGAATGGTAATGATAGTGTTAAAGACTAAGGCAGGTGTTAATAGTGGCATTAAGGTCAGATGGCAGAATGTGTCAATAGAAGAACAAGGGTCGGCATTTTCTGAAAGCAAAACATGAGAATAAGTTACAGACTGGCCCTTGAGGGGGTTGGGGCGCAGGGGAGAGGGGTGGAAAAAATCAAAATGGAGGACAAAGTTCATGGTCTGAAGTTGCTGAACTCAATGTTGAGTCCAGAAGGCTGTAAAGTGCCTAATCGGAAGATGAGGTGCTGTTCCTCCAGCTTGCATTGGGCTTCACTGGAACATTGTAGCAGACTTAGGACAGAAGTATGAGCATGAGAACAGGATGGTGAATTGAGATGGCAAGTGACAGGAAAGCTGGGGTCACGCTTGCAGACTGAGCGGAGGTGTTTTGCAAAGTGTTAGGAACATAGGAGTAGGAGTAGGCCATTTGGCCCATCGAGCCAAACAGATCATGGCTGATCATCTCACTCTCCGCCATTTTTCCCCACTATCCCCATATTCCTTGATGTCATTAGTATCCAGAAATCTATCGGTTTCTGTTTGGAACATGCTCAATGATTGAGCCCCCAGTCAGCCTTCTGGGGTAGAGAATTCCAAAGATTCACCTCTGACTGAAGAAATTCCTCCAGTTCTAAATGGGCTACTAAAATTTATAAAAGAAGTTCAGATAACAAGTGAAAAACTACAAAGTTGTTGTTATACTTTATTATTAAAAAATGCTACTTTCACACTATTCTGTTGTTATCAGAAAAGAGGTAAAATGGAAACAGAAACAAGGCTCTCAGAGGGAGATAATTCAGTGGTTATATTTCAATGAAATACCATTAATGTGAGGACAACTTGGTGCCCATCTACATGGGGATAGCCAGGCCGGTTGCCTATAGAGAGAAACAGAAGAAGAATATCAGAAAGCATGAAATGGAATAAAATTCTGCCCTACTCTATATGGAAACAAAAGTCCTGCATCTGTATAGAGCTCTAACAACTCTACACAAAAACAGGCCCTTTGGCCCGACTGGTCTGTGCCAGTGTTTATTCTCTACATGAGCCTCCTCCCACCCTATTTCATTTCACCTTATCAATCTATTCCTTTCTGCCTCATGTACTTATCCAGCTTCCCCATAACTACGCCTACGCTGCTCACCTCAACCAGCCCCTGTGGTATGTGGAGTTTCATATTCTCACCACTGCCTGAGTAAAGACGCTTCTCCTGAACTATTTTCTGCTCTCGCCTAGAGATGTACAAGGCAGACAAAACACATGCTTACGTCTGTTTCCATAGCTTGTTTTACTGGCACAGGTTGCTAGCCTGTCGCCAGTGGCTATTAACTTGAGGGGCTCCACTCTGCATCAAGCATGGCTGACTAGGAAAACCTCCCGCCCTTACACCTGTAACAAGTGTGTTGGAAAGCTTTGCAGGTTGACAATCAGCCTCTTTGGCCGTGTTACGGACGCACTTTCTTCCTTGAGGCCATCAAGCCCTGGGGTGAGATTCGAACCCGGAGCTTCTAGCTCAGAGACAGGGAGACTACCCACAGCATCTGGCACAGAAGGAGGCCATTCAACTCATTGAGTCCATGCTGGCTCTCTGCAGATCCAGTCAGTCCTATTCCAGCAAGGAGAGTCACATCCAGTAACATTGACCCTTCTTTCCTAAGGGGACCCTGCCCTACACTTGTCACATTTTCCATCAGTTGCATTTGGGAAGGAGATTGTCTCGTTTGGGCTGTGAGGGTTCATGTACGTACTCATTCTCCACTGGATCTGGCATCTTCCAGGCAGATAAACCTTCCGTCACGGGGAACTTCAACAGTCTCTGAATTTCATCCGCATCCCTCTTCAAAGCTTCAACAAAGACAATTAATAGCAACAAGGGATATGTTAAAATGAACAATTCTCCAATCATCCCCCTTCATGTATTTAACTAATCCACTTTTGAGAGCTCGATTGAATCTGCCTTCACCTCCCTCTCAAGCAGTGCATTTCAGATCACAACAACTCACTGTGTAGGATGTCTTGTGGTGCGGTGGTAATAACCCTATCTCTGGGCAACAGACTCTGGGTTCGAGTCCCCGCCATGATTTGTTGGCCATGGAAGGAGTGTTTACGATACGGTTTAACGAGCTGATAATCAGCCTGTGGATCCTTCCCCGGGGGAAAGAAGTGTATGTGTGAAGATAAGCGAAGAAGAACTCGCTGCATTCTGCCTGTGCCTTATGACAGTTATCGTAAACCTGTGTCCGGGCACTGTTGACACTTACTCTGTGTGGACTCCAACAAGTATTTTTTATTCTTCTCCGTCGCTTCAGTTTTCTTTGACCTCCTTTTACCGTCAATGCAGCTTATGGGGTAGGCCCCTGGTTCCCTCTTCTCCAGGCTCATTTGGCCAATGGACAAACCGTTGGCCAACTCGTCAGGAGAAATGACACTGAGCATACGATACCTTGGCACGTTTTTGGACCCCATACCCTTCCAGCTGGTGAGCGCCAACTTTGGCTGGCTCCTCTCGGTGCCGCCAAAGTAAAACTTGGGCTTGTCTTCGCTTTGAATGTAGGAGATGGCTTCACTTCTGGTCTTCCCAAGGCTTGGAAAGCTGATCATTGTTGCCTGAGGAATTTTCCTAATGGTTGGAAGGCTCACTTGATATCTCCCACTTCTTTCATAAGACCTAAACATGATAAATAACGTTATCAATGAGAAGATTTGCCAAGCGGTGGAATAAGACATTGTAAAGGGTTGCTTAATGCTTCATCTAATAGACCTTAAACCAAGATCCTCCCTTCGCCCTTTCATCACTGGAAATAAAAGATCTCATAGACACTATTTCGAAGAAGAGCAGGGGAGTTATTCCTGGTGTCTTGGACAATATTTATCCCTCAGTTAACATCACTGAAACGGGTGATCTGGCCATTATGATATGCTGTTTGTGGGAGCTTGCTGTGCCTAAAATTGGCTCCCACATTTACAACATTACAAAAGTACTTCATTGGCTGTAAAGCAAGTTGGGATGCTCCGAGGTCGTGAAAGGCGCTATATAAATGCAAGTTTCTCTATTTTTAATATTGAAGGACAAATTATTTAACTGTGGGGGGAAAGGAGGCAAGCACAGCCCAGTCCAATACTGGCCTCCCCTGAAATCCGCACATGTTTACACCTTCAAGTAGGGGGTCTAGGATAGCAGTCACGAGCAAGCACCTACCCTCACCCTGGGTTGCTAAGGCAGTGGGCTTGACTTTTGCTCCAGGAGCGGGAAACAAAGGCCTGGACTGTTCCTGGGTCTCAAGGCCGCTCCCGGGGGGAAACCAATCACTAATAGGGATATTCAAGGGGACATCCCTTAATTGACATGGCGACAGGTTCACCGTCCAATTAACAATGGCAGGGCCAGTTCTCAAAACTGGAGAGCCAATCAGAGACCTTCCAGCTTGGTCTTCACACCTAGGGCGGTGGAAATCTGGAACTCTTCCCCCTTAAAAAGCTGCTGAGACTGGGGAGGGGGGTCAATTGAAAGTTGCAAAACTGCTACTGATAGACTTTTTGTTAGGCAAGGTTATTAAGGGTTGAGGAACCAAGGCGATTTTAAGATGAGGATCAGTCATGATCTAATTAAAAGTCGGAACAGGCTCAGGGGGCTGAATGGCCTCCTGTTCCTAACCAGCTGAGCCCTAAAGGATTTAGTGCTCTTACCGCTGGTTAGGCTGCAGGGGGTCCAGTCGCTTCCTCAAAGCCGGCAGCTCTTCTTGACCCAGCCACTGGCCAGACATTTCAGCCAGTCTGCCAATCTATGAGAACGACAGTGGCAGGACTGTCACAGTGTGCATGTATTGCGTCATATTGTCAAAAAGCCCAGATATACAGGAAAGTCCCTCTCCCTGAAATGCTGGGAAATTAGTAGAGAAATTAGTATTTTATTCAGAGATCAGAAGTATTATAGAAATTATGCTGTAACACCTTATTGTACTTTCACTATGTTAAAGGTGCTATATAAATGCAAATTGTTGTGCAATGAGCATGCATTATATATTTTACAGGATACACAACCATTGCATTTTATAAATATATTAACCAATTCCTTTTGAAAGCCACGACTGAGTCTGCCTCCAAAAACTTTCAGGCAGTGCATTCCAGATCCTAACTACTTGGTTTGCACTAAAGTTTATCCTCATGTCGCCGTTGTTTCTTTTACCAATCACCTTAAATCGGTGCCCCCCTAGTCCTCAACCCTTTCACCAATGGGAAAAGTTTCCACCTATCTGCTCTGTCCAGATTGCTCGTGATTTTGAACACCTCTACCAAATCTCCTCTTAACCTTCCCTTCTCGAATGGGAATAGACCCAGGTTGCTGAAGAGAGAGACATGTTGAAGCTTTTCGTCTTGCACCCATCAGGACACTTCGCAAGAATACCAATAGAAGGGGAAAACAACAATTTATACTGTATGTGAAGAGAGTGCTGATTAGTTAGCAAGTGGACTCTGATTGGTAGAGTCGTTGCCATGGAGAATGCACCAGTGATGGTGACTGGCAATTAACTGCCAAGCATTATTTGAAATTTAAACCAGGCAGCTTGATCCTGATTGGTCAAGGCATTGCCCTGAAGAATGAGTCAGCGAATGGCTGTCACTTATTTTGTTTAGCTGAAACAAGCTATGTACAATGTGTGTGCATGTTCTTCCTGTCTGCAGAGAACAGGGCCCTGTGTATTAATATATGTAGCTTTCAGTACACGCAAATGCGCCACAATGCAATACCGACTGACAATCGTAAATTGGTTATCAGTGTAATTCGTAGCACACTGAGGATTATTTAGCAAATCGCAGAATCACATCTAATGTTGGACACTGTTTTGAGTTTTGCAAGCATGGGCTGGTTGAGTACAGTCTGTACCCTGCCCGTTGTGAACAGCAGCTGGGACATGCTGCTGATACGATCTGCCAGTCTTTGGGACGTACGGCCTACATACCCAGCATCACACTGGCACTGAAATTCATACACCGCATTACATATTTGTGAGAAAGGCAGAACGTCTTTTTGGCTTGATGGTAGAACCCTGTTAGTGGCGAACACCGCTCGTGTTGCTATTGCATAGTAGCAGCGTGAAACAGCTAGCTTCACCTGTTGCTCAAATTGTTGAGATACCTTACCCTCCCAGGGTAATCTGAGGTAGACTGGGCACTTTTCAGGGCCGAAAGTGACGGCCTTAGGCCCGTTCATGAGTTTGGGTGAGATACAGCGTAAATTGATCTGATTAGGGTAGCCATTACCCTGCAGGATGCCTTTGATGCACCTATTTCAGCATCAAGCTTGCACAGTGAAGCAAATGACTCGGGCCCTATTTACAAGGTTGCCGATAAGACCGATCTTATAGCGCATGGAACTGTAAGAATTTCAATGCGTATGTTGACCAGCGAAAGTAGTCTTGCGGTAGATCGTGACAGAGAACCCCCTGCTAGATTTCTCAACTAGCACGTCAAGGAAGGGAAGTTCATTCGGCTGCTCCATTTCAAAGGTGAATTTGAGCGCAGGATGGAGCCCATTAAGACATGTAAGGACATCATTACATGCAGCTGTGGATTTAAATATAGCAAACGTCTCATCCACATATCGGAAATATGCCACGGGGAGGAGGTTGGGTGTCATTCCATCGAAGACACGTTTGTCATGGAACCCAACAAAGATGTTTGCGAGAGCTGGACCTAGAGGGGAATCCCATGGCAACACCATCTATTTGGGGATACATGGCGTCATTAAAACTGAACTCAACTGCATGAGTTGCCGAGTTTGTAAGTTCAATGAATACTGATTCACACAATGGTGGCGGGGTCTAGATCACTATGATTTGGGCTGCGGCACAAATATCTATGGCTTCCTTAAGTGGAACATTAGGGAATAGGCAATGTCAAATGAGCACACGGGCACAGCATTGCTATCGATACGCAGGTGCTGGGTGGGCCTTTGCAAATGTGAAGAAGTCCTTCACCGTGTATGTGGTAAACTTGGTCAAAGCTGGCTTGGCAGTTAACTGTCAGTCACCATCACTGGTGCAGTCTCCATGGCAATGCCTCTACCAATTCAGAGTCCACTTGCCAACCAACCAGCACTCTCTTCACATATGGTATAAATTGTTGTTCTCCCCTTATATTGGTATTCTTGTGAACTGCCCAGATGAGTGCAGGACCAGAAGCTTTGACATGCTTAATTTTTTAGCAATAGTCCCAGATTCTCGAAACAAAATCTGATACTGAGCCATATAAGGCGATATTAGGACATGTGACCAAAAGTTGAGGTTGGTTTTAAGGAATGTCTTAAAGGAGGAGAGAGAGAGGCGGAAAGGTTTAGGGAGGGAATTCCAGAGCTGAGGGCCCCGGGCAGCTGAAGGCACGGCCGCCCAATGGCGGAGCGTTTAAAATCAAGGATGCACAAGAGGCCAGAATTGGAGGAGCGCAGGGATCTGGGAGGGGTTGTGGGGGCTGAAGGAGATTACAGAGAGAGGGCAGGAGGTGAGGCCACAAAGGGATTTGGAAACAAGGGTGAAAATCTTAAAACTGAGGCGTTGCTGCTCGAGGAACCAACATAGATCAGCGAGGTGAGGGTGAACGGAAATTGGTGCGAGTTCAGATACACGTGGCAGAGATTTGGATGAGCTGAAGTTAAGGGAAAGTGGAAGTCAGGAGGCTGGGCAGGAGTGCATTGGAATAGTCGAGCCTAGAGGTAACAAAGGCAAGGCATGGATGAGGGTTTCACAACCAGCCTACCCTAACTCTAGGCAGCGGGGGAGCTGGTATAGAGACCGTGGGCAACATATATGCTAAGGGGAATGTAATGTGTGAGTAATGTGTAGAGACATGATCAACATATACTAAAGGCAATCAGCTACCTGCTTCACCAATCTCTACGATTCGTTTATATCTTCGGAAACCCCTTGCAAAAAATACAGTTCTTTACTCACTAAGTCAAGTGCTGTCTGATACTCCCTGTGTGTTTAGTTGCCTGAATGCCCTCCTGCTGTGTTGTCAGGTTTGCCATTATTACCCCACCCTCTCAGTCATGTTTTTGTGGTGACATCATAATGACTTCAGTGAAGCTTCATTCATTTGCTGTAAAACATTGATTAGAAATGAGGTCCCAATATCCTCCTCGCTCTGAGGGATTTGCTTGCTCGATATGTGTCAGTGTTGGCTCAGAGAGCAGCACTCTTGAGACAAAGGGTTTAAGGCCCACTGAAAAATTAGGGGTTGGATATTCCCGGTTGGACCATGGTCCCAATGTCGACCTCAATTCTGGGTCGCCTATTAAGAAGCCGCCTCCAGTTAAATATGGCGGGTGGATTGGTGAAATGGGAGGCCCAATCAGAGTGAGGTCCAGCTGGTAGCCCCACTGGGAGAGGTGGGTGCTGCTGAGACAGGCAGGAGACGGCGAGGGCACCTCAAAATGAAGGCG
This sequence comes from Cetorhinus maximus, assembly GCF_964194155.1. Lineage (NCBI taxonomy): Eukaryota > Metazoa > Chordata > Chondrichthyes > Lamniformes > Cetorhinidae > Cetorhinus > Cetorhinus maximus. The sequence goes on along the minus strand of NC_135910.1, from coordinate 14,867,239 downwards.
TCCTCTGTCACATTGGAAAAAGCTAATGATCACTCATGACCATTACTGTCAGGCCTTCGGTGTGGAGAGGCTGACCTTCCCGAGGGTGGCCTGTGACCTGCCCTGTGGCTATCATGCTAGGACGAGGGAGAGGGGGTGTCTCCCACCTCCCGTTCTTTGCCGATTTTGCTCCTGGTCCTGTCTCCTAACCTGCCTCTGCTGGGCCGGGAAAATTCGTCACTTTCATCCTTGAGTACAAGCCTTAAAGGGCTGGACAAGGTAGATGCTGGGAGTACGTTTCCCCTGGCTTGGGATTCTAGAACACCGGGTCACAGTCCCAGAATAAGAGGTCGGCCACTTTGGACTGAGATGAGGAGAAATTTCTTCACTCCGAGGGTCTTTAGAATTCTCTGCCTGGAGGTTTGTGGATGCTCAGTTGTTGAGTACATGCAAGGCAGAGAGCCATAGATTTTTGGACACTAAGCGTATTAAGGGATGATGGATACAGATTGGGAAGGTGGAGTTGGGGTAGTTGATCAGATATGATCATGCTGTTGAAGCTTTTCATCTTGCACTATTCAGGACAGACACGCAAGAATACCAATCTTAAAGGCATCAACAATTTACACTGCATGAGAAGAGAGTGCTGATTTGTTTCTTATGATTGACAATCCCAGTGACAGAAATGAGGGAGTGCTGCACTGTTGGAGGTGTCACCTTTCATAGCCAGTAGTATAATGGAGTCTATTAGACTAAGTCCCATCAAGGATTAACTGTAACATCATTGTCTGCGATGCTATGGAAGGAAGTGATGTCATGGACAGAAGTAACATACACTCATGTGATTTTGTTTCTTTATTCTTTCCTGGGACGTTGACCTTCCCTAACTGCCCTTCAACTGAGTGTCTTGCTAGGTCATTTCAGAGGGGAAGTTAAGAGTCAACCACATTGCTGTGGGTCTGGAGTCACATGTAGGCCAGACCGGGTAAAGCCGGCAGATTTCCTTCCCTAAAGAGGCATTAGTGAGACAGATGGGTTTTTTTGACAATTAGTGATAGCTTCATCACCAAGGTTACTGAGACTTTCAATTCCAGATTTAATTCGATGAACTCGAATACCAGCTGCTGCCATGGTGGGATTTGAACCCGTGCCCGCAGAGCATTACTAGCCCAGTGACGTTATCGTCTCCCCGTGAGCTAGTACTCACAGGGTGTAAGCTCGGTCAGAAGCTAGTGTGGGATGTTCTCATAACTGCAGATATTTTACAATAAAGTTAGTGTTTTGCAGTCAGCAGTCTTTGAGGATTTATTGAAACAACTCCAAACCAACAACGCAATAATATAAATCCGAGATTCCACCTCGAGTGGACATAAAAGACCCCTACTTGAAAAAAGAGCAGAGGCGCTTTCCCAGAGTCCTGACCAATACTGATGCCTCAATCAACACTTAAAACAGATGGGCCGATCATTTATCACATTGCTGTGCACGAGTTGGCTGCCCCATTTGTATATTGCAATTGTGGCTGTGGTTAACCTCACAAGATAAAATATTGGGGAAAGTAGAAGAACCGAAGGAGTCCATTCGGCCCCTTGAACCTGCCCTGGAATTCAATGAGATCATGGCCGATTTGCAATCTAACTCTATATGCCGACATTTTCATTATTATCCTTGGATGACAAAAAAATCTATCAATCATTCTCAGATTTAAAATGATCAAGTGATGGAGCATCAATTGCCATTTGCGGAAGAGAGTTCCAAACTTCCCCCACCCTGTGTGTGTAGAAATGTTTCCTAATTTCACTTCTGAAAGGTCTGACTCTAATTTTTAGACTCCGCCCCACCTCAGTCCCAGACTCCCCGACCATTAGAAATAGTTTCTCTCTATCTACCTTATCAGTTCCCCTTAATATCTCGAAAAGTTTGATCAAATCACCTCTTATCCTTCTAAATTCCAGGGAATACAACCATAATCCGTGTAATGTCCCCTTGTAGCTTAACTCCTGGAGTCCCCAGGGATCATTCTGGCACTCAAAGTCAAAAATATCCTCCCTTAGGTGTGATGCCCAGAACTGAGCACAATACTGCAGGTGTGCTCTAACCAGACCTTTGCATAACTGAAGCGTGACTTGTAACTACTTGTATTCTAGTTCTCAGTACGCGGCATTAATCAGAGATTGATTGACAAATCTGCTGGTTTATATGAGCCAATAGTGCACCTAGTGGTGCATTTGGGAAGCACATGCTAATTTAACATTGCTAAATTGGCCAGCATGTTGGACATCAGTCTTGTTGACAAGACAATAAATTGAAAAGCAGAATACCGCGGATGCTGGAAATCTGAAATAAAAACAGAAAATTGCAGGAAATACTCAGCAGGTTGTTACGACCGGGATGGGAGGAGTGTGCGAATTATCAAGCGCCGCTCCTCCACAAGCCAGACCATTAATTTAAATGTTTAATTTTATCACCAAAATGGCCAATTGTGTACCTATACCTCTAGTACCCAGAAGAAAAGAGGCTCTCACCAGGCTTCTTTCAAAAAAACTCAGAATGATTAATTTATTTTAAAACAAAACTTTTTAACAAGTTACAAATACTGGTTAACACACAATTGTAATCGGGAAGTATAACTATCCATCTCTTCCTAAAGAATTCCCCCAGGACGCACACAGACATGCACACAGACAAGCAAAGGACAAGCAGAGTCTCTCTGCAGAGATGGGCTTTAGAGGACGGGCATTATAAAATAAAGGATAGAGTCCGCAGGGTCTCGACGCTGTCGACCTGGAGTTCCCTCGTGTGAAGACGGGACACTGGTCCTGATGGATGCCCGGAAGCTCTCACCAACTCTCAGCTACGCAGGTCCAAATGCAGACTGGTTACACTCAGATGAGGGTTCTCTGGCTACAGGTTAATAGCCACACACAATTTTAGACAAGGTAGAGAGAGAAGGAGCCAGTCAAGGTAGCCTTCTTCCCTCAGCCTGTTCTCCAACAAGACTGCCTTCAAAACGAGCAGGTTCGCAACTTAGCTTTTTTCCCTCTGCCATGTAATCGCCTTTTGGTCTCCCAGCTTTTCATTAAGTAAAGCGCTTTGCAGTTCAACACAAATAAACAACAACCCCTCAAGTACCATATAGGCCAGGTGATTTCTTGTTTAACAGTTCCAAGGTGAATTTGTGACCTTTTTTTAAAAAAAAAAAATCCCAGGTTAGCACCCAGGTGACCAGATCATGCCAGGTCCTTCCATTTTGTAAAAGAAAACGTCAGTCTTGAGCGATATGATTCTAACGAGGTCTAGCGGCGTCCGTGGCACGAGAGACAGGGCTAACGTTTCAGGGCGTGATGGCCTTTCAAGTTAGAAATGTAACAGGCTCTGAGCAAGGGGTGGGTAGGATCAGGACAAAAAGGAAGGCCTGTGACAGGGCAGAAGTCCAGAGAGACTGAATGGCAGGAGAGTTGGTTCTCCAGGGCCGATAGGAACGCTGATGGGGACGGAAAAGAAACGAAGAAACAAAAGATATGCCCGGAGCAGACATGCTGCTGTCTGAAAGTGAAAATAAGAGAAAAAATCAAAACAAACGAAGAAAAGGAAACAAAATGGGGGCCAGAGATTACAGGTCTGAAATTGTCAAACTCAGTGTCGAGTCCAGTAAAAGCGTTTAATCAAAAGATGAGGTGCTGCTCCTCAAGTTGACGTTAAGCTTCACTGGAACAGTGCAGCAGGCCAAGTACAGAGATGTCAGCGTGAGAGCAATGTGGAGAATTAACATGACAGGCCACTGGAAGCTCAGGGTCATGCTTGGGGACTGAGTGGAGGTGTACAGCAAAGAGGTTCCCTCCAATCTGCGTTTGGTCTCACCAATGCAGTGGATAAATAGGTCAGATGAGTATGATATTCCTTTTATAACCACAAGAGGGCAAAACTACATGACAAACTCCCAGTCGCATCCCCACCACCAGGAATATCCTGTCTTTCTGTTTTCTTGAGGTCAAAAAAATGCTTTATCCTACACTGACTAAACTCCATCCCAGGTGCATATCACACTGTCAAAAGGTTGTGGGTTCAAGTCCCACTCCAGAGATTTTTGAGCACATAATCCAGACAGACATTCCAATATATATCCCTCAACCAATATTGTTAAAACAAGATTATCTGGCCATTATCACATTGTTGTTTGTGGGAACTTGGTGTGCACAGATTGGTGTTTTCTATGTTACAACAGTGACTACACTTAAAAAAAGTACTTCATTGGCTGTAAAGAGCTTTAGGATGTCCTGAGAGCGTGAAAAGTGCAATAGAAGAGAAGGTCGGGAGGAGATTTGATAGAGGCGTTCAAAATCATGAGGGGTCTGGACAGAGTGGATAGGAGGAAACTTTTCCCACTCATAAAAGGATGAGAATAAGAGGCCACAGATTTAAAGTAATTAGTAAAATAAACAAAAGTGAAATGAGGAGAAACTTTTTTCCACTTCGACGCTTTTTTCGAGTGGTTAGGGTTTGGAATGCACTGCCTGAGAGTGTGGTGGAGGCAGGTTCAATCGAAGCATTCAAAAGGGAATTAGACAGTGATCTGAAAAGGAAGAATGTGCAGGGTTATGGGGAGGAGGTGGGGGCATTGGTACTAGGTGAGTTACTCATTCGGAGAGCCGGTGCAGACAAGATGGGCCAAATGGCCTCGTTCTGCACCCTAACAATTCCGTGATAAATGCAAGTCTTTCTTCTCTTTTCCCCACCTCTTTAAGAGCAGCATAGATTTCCCCAAGGTTAATCCCTCAGCCACAATAGTTACATCGTTTTAAGAAAGAAAATCCTTCCAAGGTATTTGCTTAGGTCAATTTTCTTTCTTGCTTACCATTTATCAGTGATGTGTGAATTCCGTCTCTGGGTTGTCAAGGCTGCTGAGTCTCTCAGGGAAACCGATTCAGTCTTACAGCGTGTGGGGGTGGGGTGGGGGGGGGGTGATGAGGACCTCTGCATTGTCGAGGCTCCTACTCCGTGGAGAAATCCGTTCTGTCTACCTGATGCTTTACATCCTGTGAGAGATCCATCTCCTTGTCAGCATGGTCTTCCAGATCCACTCCAGGGTGTTGTATAGGCATGAGAGCATCCATCACAGCGTCATCACTTATTTACAGGATTATCTACGTACAATAAAATACTTAACCAGATTCCATAGACACGTGGGTGGAGAGACAAAATTACTGTGCATGACCCCCAATGCCTGTATGCAATTGGTACTATAAAAACCTGGGCGCAGAGGAAGCAAAAACATTTGTGGCATTTGTCATCCAGTGCCTTTAATAATCATTGGCAGGGTAAAGCTCCCTCTACACTGTCCCCATCAAACACTCCCAGGACAGGTACAGCACGGGGTTAGATACAGAGTAAAGCTCCCTCTACACTGTCCCCATCAAACACTCCCAGGGCAGGTACAGCACGGGGTTAGATACAGAGTAAAGCTCCCTCTACACCGTCCCCATCAAACACTCCCAGGGCAGGTACAGCACGGGGTTAGATACAGAGTAAAGCTCCCTCTACATTGTCCCCATCAAACACTCCCAGGACAGGTACAGCACGGGGTTAGATACAGAGTAAAGCGCCCTCTACGCTGTCCCCATCAAACACTCCCAGGGCAGGTACAGCACGGGGTTAGATACAGAGTAAAGCTCCCTCTACTCTGTCCCCATCAAACACTCCCAGGACAGGTACAACACAGGGTTAGATACAGAGTAAAGCTCCCTCTACACTGTCCCCATCAAACACTCCCAGGGCAGGTACAGCATGGGGTTAGATACAGAGTAAAGCTCCCTCTACACTGTCCCATCAAACACTCTCAGGGCGGATACAGCATGGATTAGACACAAGTTAAAGATTCCGTCACATTAGCCCACCTAGCGTTCTTGGGGCAGCTTCAGGATAAGAGTGAGACAATGTGAAACATAGAAATCACCTGATTTTTAGTGCTGCACTATCACAGCTACACTATATAACTGCACTAACACTTTTGGATGAAACATTAAACTGAGGCCCTGTCTGTTCTCTGAGGTGGGCATAAAAGATCCCATGGCCACTATTTCAAAGAAGAGCAGGAGAATTATCCCTGGTGTCTTGGCTGATATTTATCTCTCAACCAACATCACAAAAAAACAAGTTTTTAAAAAATATTTGTTCATTTAATGTGGGTCTCGCTGGCTGGGCCAGCATTCATTGCCCATCCCTAGTTGCCCTTGAGAAGGTGGTGGTGAGCTGCCTTCTTGAACCACTGCAGTCCATGTGGTGTAGGTACACCCACAGTGCTGTTAGGGAGGGAGTTCCAGGATTTTGACCCAGCGACAGTGAAGGAACGGCCGATATATTTCCTAGTTAGGATGGTGTGGGACTTGGAGGGGAACTTGCAGGCTGTGGTGTTCCCATGTATCTGCTGCCCTTGACCTTCTAGATGGTAGAGGTCGCAGGTTTGGAAGGTGCTGTCGAAGGAACCTTGGTGAGTTGCCACAGTGCTTCTTGTAGATGGTGCACACTGTTGCCACTGTGCGTGGGTGGTGGAAGGAGTGACGAATGGGGTGCCAGTTAAGCAGGCTGCTTTGCCCTGGATGGTGTCGAGCTTTTAGAGTGTTGTTGGGGCTGCACTCATCCAGGCAAGTGGGGAGTATTCCATAACACTCCTGACTTGTGCCTTGTAGATGGTGGACAGGCTTTGGGGAGTCAGGAGGTGAGTTACTCTTTGCAGAAGTCCCAGCCTCTGACCTGCTCTTGTAACCACAGTATTTATATGGCTGGTCCAGTTGAGCTTCTGGTCAATGGTAACCCTCAAGATTTTGATAGTGGAGGATTCAGCAATGGCAATGCTATTGAATGTCAAAGGGGGATGGTTAGATTCTCTTGTTGGAGATGGTCAATGCCTAGCACTCGTGTGGTGCGAATGTTACTTGCCAGTTATCGGCCTAAGCCTGAATATTGTCCAAGTCTTGATGCACCTGGATACAGACTGCTTCCGTATCTGAGGAGTTGCGAATGTTGGTAAACATTATGTGATCACCCCCACTTCTGACCTCATGATGGAAGGAAAGTAATTGATGAAACAGCTGAAAAAGGTTGGGCCCAGGACACTCCCCTGAGGAACACTGGGTCATTATCACTTTGCTGTTTGTGGGAGTTTGCTGTGCTCAAGTTGGCTTTTCCTACATTACAATTGTGACTACACGTTTAGAAAGTACTTAATTGGCTGCAAAGGGCCCTGAAGTCATGAAAGGTGCTATGAAAATGCAGGCTCTTTCTTTAGTTGTTGAATAGAGTAGTATTCCTGCTGTGATGCCTTCTGCAGTTGAATGACCCTCACAAGATCACACGTGGGCAATTGCCCAAGCCTGTGGGACCATACCCCAGCAAGAGGCGGCGCCTGTAAGCACTCGCTGGGACTAGGGCTCAAACTTTCACTTGCTTGGTCAGAGGCAGGGGTACTTGCAGAGAATTAAAAGACCTGCTTAACACCATTTAGTGCTGGTGGTTAGGGATATCACCCACATCGCGATATTCATCCTGAATCGATCGCTGCAGGGCGGGGGCACGGAACGATAGAATTTTATTAACATCAGTAAAATGTCTGCATTGGGGAAAGGAGACAGAGTGGGAGCTTTGTTTCTAGTCCAGCCCTATAGTATCCCCAATCTCAAGTCCTGTTTACTTCCGCTGCTTGCTGACCTACATTGGCTTCCAGTTAAGCAACGCCTCCATTTTAAAATTCTCATTCTTGTTTTCAAATTCCTCCATGGCCTCCCCCCTCCCTATGTCTGTAATCTCCCCAACCCACCGAGATATTTGTGCTCCTCTAATTCTCACCACTTGAGCATCCCCAATTTTAATTGCTCCATCGTTGGTGGCTGTGCCTTCGGCTGCCTCGACACTAAGCTCTGGAATCCCCTCCCTTAACCTCACCGACTCTCTCTCCTCTTTAAGCAGCTCCTGAAAACCTCCATCATTGACCAAGCTTTTGGTCACCTCATGTCAAAATTTAACTTTATAACGCTGCTATTATTATTAATATTCTTACATGGCAAGGCCCAGTGTTTGTTGCCCACCCCTAATTGCCCTTGAACTGAGAGGCTTGCTAGGCCATTTCAGAGGGGCAGTTAAGAGTCAACCCCATTGCTGTGGGTCTGGAGTCACATGTAGGCCAGACTGGGTAAGGATGGCAGATGGGTTTTTAGAACACTGGATGATAGTTGTCATGGTCACCATCACTGAGACTAATTTACATTCCAGATTTAATTTTGAAAAGTAGAATTTAAATTCCACCAGCTGCCGTGGTGGGATTTGAACCCATGTTCCAGCGAATTGACCTGGGTTTCTGGATATTGAGTCTATTAACATTACCACCATGCCACTGTTTCCCCCTATTCTTCTGCCAAGTGTGCTACGTAAGTGCAAACTATTGAAAGCAGTGTTAAGACTGGTAGGCTGATTAGCATTCTGACATACCACAACAAGTACAGTCCTTCCATGTCTTTAACTATCTTTATCCCAGCCTGTAGGATGGTTGACCTTGTACTCAGGCAGGTTTCATGGACTCCAACAATGTTACATGATGAGGGGTCAGCCAAGCACACAAACCAGACATGGGCATCCCACTGGATATTGACCCATATTTCCAAAGCCCTTCACTAAGACTGTCTAGAGTGGGATTTGAACCCTGCACCTTCTAACTTAGAGGCAGGAACACTACCGGTGAGATAAAACCCTACTTCACGCCCTTTGCTACAGAGAAGCGGCAGTGGCAGTCTACACAGACTTAAAAGGGCTTTCTGAATTGATAAGGAGACGGAGCTGAGCTCAAAACAGGAACACGCTCCCGACAACGGCCAACCAAAGGCTCGGGATTACCCATTGACAGGGAACAGCATCAGGAATGGAACAATAAACTCAACTGACGAAGAAATAGTGGAAAAATATCGCAACGATTAGGTTTGTACGTAATGAAGTGCTGAATGATGAGAGGGGCAAGATGCAAGAATCAACTCTTAGAAAAGGTCTTTCCCCCATTTTGTGACAGGGTTTCCATCTGGTTCTTCTCTCGTGCCTTGTTCAGAGGCCCCAAAGAGGCTTCCAAAAGCCACTGTGTTTTTGCCTCCCACTGAAATGTGTTTTTAATCCTGCACAATAACAAGATTGCGAAAACATAAATCAGCATCAATCGCTTAAACAGTGCTCCTGTCCTGGGGCTGAACCATCAGGAAGGGGAGGAAAAGAAATCTCTGCATTTAGCCCGTAATTTCCGACTAGCCACTGGGGTTCTGTCTCTAGCCCACAGTTTAGAAATGTATCAGCGCCACTCACTAATGTCCTCAGGGAGTTCAAATCACAAATCATCTCCTTTCCCAGAAGCTCAATACTGCGGAGTCCTTTACTTGCCTCTGTCTCACTGCAATGCAATTATAAAAATTCTCATCCTTGTGTTCAAACCCCTCCATGGCCTCCCCAGCTTCCCTATCTCTGTAGCTTCCTCCAGCCCTACAGCCACCCCCGAGATCTCTGCATCGCTCCAACTCTGGCCTCTTGAGCAGCCCCCTGATTTTTATCGCTTTGCCATTGACTATGTCTTCAGCCGGGCAGGCCCTAAGCTCTGGAATCCCCTCCCTAAACCTCCCCACCTCCTTTAAGATGCTTCTTTACAACAACAACTTATATGCGTATAGCGCCTTTAACGTAATGAAACGTCCCAAGGCGCGTCACAGGAGCATTATAAAAGAAAATACAACACCAAGGCACATAAGACGATATTAGGTCAGGCGACAGAAAGCTTGGTCAAAGGAGTGTCTTAAAGGAGGAAAGCTAGGTAGGGAGCTGGAGAGGTTTGGGGAGGGAATTCAAGACCTCAGAGCCCAGGCAGCTGAAGACACAGCCGCCAATGGCAGAGCGATTAAAATTGGGAATGCACAAGAGGCCAAAATTAGAGGAGCGCAGATATCTCGGAAGGCTAGAGGAGATTACAGCTATGGAGAGGGACAGGGCCATGGAAGGATTTGGAGGCAAGGATGAGAATTTTACAATCAAGATGTTACTTGACCGGGAGCCAATGTAGGTCAGCGAGCACAGGGGTGATAGGGGAATGGGATTTTATGTGAGTGAAGACACAGGCTGAAGAGTTTTGGATGACCTCAGGTTTATGGACGGTGGAATGTAGCAGACCAGCCAGGAGTGCATTGATATAGCCGAGTCTAGAGGTAATGAAGGCATGAATGAGAGTTTCAGTGGAAGATGAGCTGAGACAAGGCAAAGTCGGGCGATGTTACAGAGGTGGAAATAGGCGTTCTTAAAACCAACTCTTTGACCAAGCGTTTGGCCACTTGTCCTAGCGTCTCCGTACCTCACTCAGTGTCATGGTTTGTTTGATTCACACTTGCCTGTACTTGGTCCAACCTGTCCAGGGAAGGTTCATCATACCTCAGCCTTGTCACCGTGTTGTCACTCGTGCATCTTAATTAGTTCAAATATTACATTCACAAAACAGCAACACATTGCAACTGAGCAGACAGGGAAACTACCACTGGAAAAGATAAAGTATAAAGGGAGGCTGGTAATCTCCCCCCTGGTTTCCCTAACCTGGAGTCAAGAATTTGCAAGCATTCGCCGCCAACCTATAAAAATCCCTAAGCAATGGAATTAACAGTAATTCATTACCAAAGACCAACAACCATTGGAATTGCTAGCCTTAAAGAACTGGCCTCATTAAAGAAAACTCTGCCTTTAGGGCTGAATAATTCAGTGCACATTTCATGTTATAATACTCCTGTATCCTCTGATTTAGTGATTGCTAGTTAATCTAATATTTTGATTGCGTATTTATTGATTTAACCACTGCTGGTAAATCTAATCCTTTAGTGATTGCTAGCTAATCGAATATTTTGATTTCGTTATCACTAGTTAATCCAATTGTTGATTTAGCAATCACTGGTTAATTTCTAAGGTTTCAGAATTTTCTGAATTAATTCCATCATGACTTCTCAAAATCACTTCCTTCAATGCAGCTGGGAGAACGATATTTAGTTTTGCACTCGGTGGGTGGTGGAGCCTAGGAGAAATTACATGTTATTCCATCGCCCCTCAGAGATTCTCCAGGAGGGCAAAGTGGAGAGCAGCAAAGAGAGGGGTCGACCTAGGAGTAGTCGGATGATGGATGTGACAGAGCGGTTGCAGACGAGCTGCAGTGGATGTGTGGAGATGGTGCATGACAGACGATCATGACATAACATGGCAGCAGACCTCCTGGTAGGAGTAGCTGCAGGCAGGCAGACAGAGCCTCAGCGAAAGCCTTGATCAGCGAGCACACCATGCATCGGCTCCTGCAGTTGGACCGAGCTTTCACTTGGGTGCTGGGAGTGGTTTCCGCACGGTTGCATCTGAAGCCCAGAGGAACACACTGCCCCTTACAGCTCCCGCAGTTGGGAGAGCGAGCGAGAGAGAGTTTATGGTGCTGAACCACTGGTAGAGCAGGCCTTTTTAACCCTTCTCGCAGAGACAACCCTGACTCACGCACCTCCTGGGGACTTCTCGTTTTTCCTATTCATGAGGAAGGTTTCCAAAATGGATTAAGCTTGATCCATTATTTAATATGGATTCCCAAGGACTTTCTGCTGAAAGTGCTCGGTTCCCAGCGCAAATCAGTCAGCACCTGATAGATGTAGGGAGAGTGTAACGAGGGAGTAACAGAAAGGCAAGGAGAAATTAACAAAGGAGTAACAGATGCAGGGAGAGAGTAACCAGGGAGTAACAAAGACACATGGTGAGAACAAAAGAGTAACAGATGCAGGGAGAGAGTAATGAGGCAGTAACAGACATGGAGAGAATAGCGAGGGAGTGACGGAGACAGAATAACAAAGGAGTGGCAGAAACACAGAGACAGGGGAATGAGGGAGTAACCAAGACAGGGAGAGAGTAATAAGGGAGTAACAGAGACGCAGAGACAGAGTAACAAGAGGGTAACGGGCGAGATTAACAAAGGAGCTACAGACGCAGGGAGAGAACAAGGAGTAACAAGCAGACAGGGAGAGAATAATGAGGGAATAACAGATGCAGGGAGAGAATTAAGCAGGAGTGACAGAGACAGGCTGAGAGTAACAAAGGAGTGACAGAAATGCAGAGAGAGAGTAATGGGAGTAAATGAAACAGAGAGCGTGTAATGAGGGAGTAACAAGAGAGGCAGAGGGAAAGAGAGACAAGCAGGAGAGAGGGAGAGTGAAAAATGACAGAAACACAGACTAACAGACACATTGAGAGAGTAACAAGAGGGAGTAAAAGAGAGAGATGCAAGGAAAGTAAGACACCAAAGTAAACAGGATTGATGAATGAGGTAAGGGAACACTGGCGTGAGGTGGAAGTGGGGTAAAGGAACTCACAATACAGCACTAGGGTTTGGGGGTGGGGGTGGAGGGGGGAAGGGGGAGGGGGTCAGGGAGATTCCTGAACCTCTAGCTCCTTCTGTAGGGGGAACAAGAACAATGAGTGGGACCCCAGGCCCATTATGGTACAACACAGACTGAGAAAAACAGAGGAGATTGCAAAAAAAGGGAAGGTGAAAAGAATGAAGATGGAACGGGTCAGAGAAAGGGAAAGGGAGAGAAGGAGAGAGGGTAAGGGAGAGGAGAGAGGGGGGTCAAGGAAACATCAAAAGGGAAAGAGGGGGAGAAAGAGAGAGAGAGAATAAGAGGCAAAGAGGGAGAAAAGAGAGAGAGAAAAAAAGAAAGTGGAAAAGGAAAAGAGACAGAGAAAGGGAGAGACAGGTAAAGAAAGAGAGAGAGAGAGAACCAACAAAAGAAACATTAACAGGAGGAAACCAAGGATACCCACAAGGAGCAGCACTAAGAACAATTGTGTTTCCCAGTGTTGTGTTTTTCCTGGGCAGAGGGGTATGAAATGACACATACTCAAGATCAGCTTAGGTCAGTGTAGACTTTAATAATTCAAAACTCAGAAGCCAGCAGAAACGGCCCTTAACACAACAGAGAGAAAAGAAACAGGATTTGAAAGTTGTGTCCACATTGGTTGGTGACCATAGCACTATGGCTGAGATGAAAGCCACTGGTGTTTTCCTGTCAGGGAATACCAGTAGCAAAGATCTTGGATTCCCCTCCCCCCCAACAGTGATGCCCACCTGAAAGAGGCGGAGGACAGATGGCAATGTCCTTTCTCAACAGCATTTTAAGATGGCCCCACGGGTACAGGTATCTGTTCCCATTTTTCACCACATTGGATCAGTTAACGTGCATCAGCTGGCTATTTGACTGCAGAGGCATCACAGCGAAGCCCAATCCCGCCCTCATCCGGGGTGCACTTTCCAAAAAAAAATCCAGAAAAAAAAAGGAAAAGCCTCAGTCGAACCCCATCTGGAACCCCGAGTTCAGTTCTCGGGCATCGCACCTCAGGGAGGGTATATTGGCTCCGAAAGTGGGTGCAGCGAAAATGCAACAGGATGACATTCTTTCAGTAACAGTATGGAAAAACTATCCCCTCTGGTGGAGGGATCCCACAACAAGGAGGCATGACCTTAATATTAGAGCCAGGCCAATCAGGAGTGATGTCAGGAAGTACAAAGCGTAGAGGAAATCTAGAACTCTCTTCCCCAAAACGCTATGGATGTTGGGGGCCGACTGAAAGTTCCAAGACTGCGATCGATAGATTTTGTTTAGGATGTCGGGGGTGGGGGGATGGAGCAAAGGCAGAGAGAGGAATTTTGGTACAGATAATTGAATGACAGAACAGCCTCAGCAGGTTGAATGGCCCCCACCCTCTCCCTAGAGTTCCTGGTTAGCGTCTGCCTAATGTTTTCTCCAGGCCCATCTGCAGTGGCTCTGTGGTGGAGGGGGCCATATAAGAGGAAGTAACAGAGCAGGGATTAAACCCTGCCAAGGGAATTGAATTATCATCTGAAAAGGGAAAGGAAAAACTTGCAGGGCCGCAGGGAAAAGGCAGGGGAGCGGGACTAGGCTCCTTCAGAGGGCCAGCACAGGTGTGACAGGCCGAATGGCCCCTTTCTGTGCTTGTAACCATTTTCTGATTCTATGATTTGCTCCAGTTGATATATAGCCCAGTGCCAACCCCTCTAACCGGTGCGATGAGTTCCTGGACACCAGAGGGGACTGACAACCTGCAAGGAGCACCTCATTTCATTCCAAGTGAGAGAAGGGGTGGGACTCGCTGTAGGAAGTTCCGAGACCTCTCCACGCAACAAGGCGCTATACAAATGTATTATTAAAAGCAACAACAATCTTACGAATGGGAAAACCCCACTACACTCAAACCGCCTTTCCTAATATTCCCACTTATTGGGACACCATTGCACAGTGAGTCACGTGATACTTTACCAATCGCCCTACATGGTGCCCTACCCATTTTGGAGTCTGCACTGATAATATTTCACATTTCAACCATGATTGTGGGGCAGATCTGAACTAGGGGGCGATAACCAGAAGATAGCCACTTATACATCCGGCAGGGAATTCAGGAGAAACGTCTTTACCCAGAGAGCGGCGAGAATGCGGAACTCGGAGTGGCTGAGGCAAATAGCGAAGATGCATTTCAAGGAAAGTTAGATAAACATTAGATAAACATATGAGGGAGTAAGGGACAGAAGCTTAGGATATGCTGATAGGGGGAGATGAAGATGGGTTGGAGGAGGCTCATGAGGACCATAAAACACCAGCATGGAGCAGATGGTCTGTCTCTGTGCTGTAAATTCTATGTAAGACTCTCTGTTGCATCGTTCTATGATGCACACCAAAAGGTATTTACCAAAGAAGGATTAAATATTAATACAGTTGGTAACATATCTACAGTCATAGAAAACTAATCAATAAATCGTGCAAATCATCCTTGATCTATTGTGCTGTTGGGGATAACATGCATCAGTATCCTATTATTATGCTATTGGAGATCAGTACCCCTCCATAGGGCTCTTTCAGATTGAAAGGGCTTTCCTGCATGTGATTAACTCATCTAGAACTCTGAATGCACACATTTATTCCCAAGAGCGTTCTGCTCTGGACTAGTAATCAGTAACTCGGACGATTAAACCAGAGAACGTGTCTCAGTAAAAGTGATCATGAGCTGAGGGACTATCATAAAACTCCGTCTGATTCACTGTTGTCCTTTAGGAAGGAAATCTGCCACCCTTACCTGGTCTGGCCTATGTGTGACTCCAGACCCTACCCCAACCTGATCAAAAGTCTCAGACCTGAAACATTAACTCTGTTTCTTCCCACAGATGCTACCATAAGCAGCTGAGTGTTTCCAGTGTTCTCTGTTTTCATTCGACACCAACCGAGATGACTCTCAACTGCACCTCTGAAGGGGCCTACTGATCATCGCACAAAAACCCCTCCCTACCCTGTGGCTCAAAGCAGCTCGCCATCGGCTTCTCAAGGGGCAACTCGGGGTGGGCAACAAATGCCGGCCTTGCCAGCAATGCCCACATCCCAGGAATTAATTTTTTTTTAAAAATGCATTCGCGAGTGGAGTGTTTTGCACAACTGCATGCTGACACGAGTGTGTCCGTTCACTAGAGCGTGTGTATGGGTAACTGTGCATGAAGCCATGAAACCGGCTGTTATCTACATCATAATAGTGACCCCATTTCATAAAGCGTTTCAGGATGTCCCGAGGTTGTAGGAACAAGCGGAGGCCATTGAGCCCCTCGAGCCTGTTCCACCTCCATTCATTGAGATCATGGCTGATCTGCGACCTAACCTTTTGTTCATTTTATACCAATCGCTCGAGCATCAATTGCCATTTGCTGAAGAGAGTTCCAAACTTGTCTCACCCTGTGTGTGTAGAAATGTTTCCTAATTTCACTCCTGAAAGGTCTGGTTCTAATTTTGTAGACCACTCCCCTTAGTCCTAGGCTAGTAGAGGGGTGCTTTATATATGCAATTCTTTCTGTTTGCGTGTTGAGATCTATGATTGTTAGTTTGTGTATGGGAGTGTGAGGACAGAGTGTATCATCTACAAGATGCACTGCAACAGCTCACCAAGACTCCTTCGACAGCGCCTTCCAAACTCAACCTCTACCACCTAGAAGGACAAGGGCAGCAGACACATGGGAACACCACCACCTGCAAGCTCCCCTCCAAACCACTCACCATCCTGACTTGGTTCCTTCACTGTCGCTGGGTCAAAATCCTGGAACCCCCATCCCTAACAGAACTGTGGGTGTACCTACACCACGTGGACTGCAGTGATTCAAGGCAGCAGCTCACCACCACCTTCTCAAGGGTAATTAGGGATGGGCACCAAATGCTGGCCTAGCTAGCGACACCCACATCCCATTAAAGAATAAAAAGCAGCTCAACTATGAAAGAAAAAAATCGACAAAAATGGAAGCATTAGCTCTGTCTGTTAGCCTACAAGAAGGCCACTGGTTCAGTTCCTAGACTACCTAATCAGTTATCTGCAGACTGGACAGCAGTGAGGGGGGGTGGGGGGGGGGGGGGGGGTGGTTTGCTATAGTTGGATTCTGAATCCCTATGGCAAGGAAGCGGAATGGGAGGGGGGGGGTGAAATTTGCCTGGTTCCACCCCCCCCTAACGAGGTGTCCACCCAGTGACCACCTCTGCTGGAAAGTTTGAAGGGCTTCATCAGGACAAGATCAGTCTTGGATGTGATGCTCCTACAGTCAAATAGTTTGCTGTCATTCCCCATCTTGGCTTGCATGCACTGCTCAAACTAAGGATGGGCTATTAGCCAATGCTTCCAGGGCAGAAAGCACCCGTAAACATGCGCTGAATAAAGACCACAGCGAAATTCAAATCACCTTTCACAATGTCTGAATGTGCACTCAATTCCTTATTTATTTTAAAAGCAACACAAGCGTTTTTAATTTCTGGCATTCACCTAGTCCATTGACTTGAGCACAAAAGTCAGGCTGACACTCTCAGTGCAGTACTGAGGGATCGCAGCACTGTCGGAGGCGTCATCTTTCGGATGAGACGTTAAGCCGAGGCCCTGTCTGCCCTCTCAGGTGGACGTAAAAAGATCCCATAGCCACTATTCCAAAGAAGATCTTGGATTGGGGGTTGGTTGAGGGGTGGGGAGGGTGTTCCCCCCGGTGTTCTGGGCCAATATTTATCCCTCAAATCGACAAAGAAAGATTATCTTGGCCAAAATCGCGCCGGCGTTTGTGGGATCTTGCTGTGCACAATTTTGGCTGTCGTGATTGCGCTTTCGAAAAACGCTCAATTGGCTGAAAAGTGCTTCGGGACGTCCCCGCCGTCATGAAAGGCGCTATATAAATGCGAGTCTGTCCTCCAATGGCAGGGCGGGGGGGGTGGAAAACATGCAGCCGAGCTGCGGTCTCATCTTGGAGGCAAGGAGGGGTTCCCCATTCCGGCAAGAACATGGAGACTCCTGTGAGGTGAGGTGAGGTGTCGTCGAGAGGGAGTGCTCTGGGTGAATGTCCAAGAGTCTCAGCGTTCCCGGTGGCAGAGTCCATCTCGTCTCACTCGAGGGAATTTTTAATTAAAAAAAACGAAGACCCCCTGCCCTCGAGGTGGGGGTTCTCAGCGGCAGCCACAGCCTTCGACAGCCATCTCCTGGTAATTCTTAAGGACCACCCTCTCGTGGTCGTCCAAGTAGAGCATGGCCACAGGGCTCAGCTCGGTGGGCACACAGCAAGCCTTGGGAATGTTCACGTTGACGGAGTTCACCAGCGTCTGCACGATGGCGTGGCTGGAGGAGTTCATGTGGTCTGCCAGGGGGAAGCGGCACTCCCCCTGGCAGTAGAAGGCGTTGTAGCCGCGGGGGGCAATGATCCACTCTGTCCAGCCCACCCTCTCGAAGTCCACGTAGAGCGGCCGCCTCCGGCAGCGGTTTCGCCCCCGGCTCCTCTGCCGCGCCCGCTGCCTCCCGCCGTGCCGCTTGCCCCTGGCGCCCAGGGCCCTCCCGCTGCCGTCCCGGCCGTAGGTGACCAGGAGCGGCCTCTGGCGCGGCCAGCCGCCCGCCTCCCCCGGCAGCGACCGGCTGACCCTCCGCTGGCCGGGCGGCGGCTCGCCGCGGCGCAGCTCGATCAGGAAGGCGACCAGGCCCGCGCGGCCCCTCCGGGAGTTCTCCACGGCCGAGCCCACGTCGAAGCTCTCCCACTGGGTCTGGTTGGTGGGCGAAAGCCTCCTTCCCAGCAGCTGGCGCCCCGTCCTGCTGCCCAGGGGCCCCAAGAGCTCATACACGGCCACTGCCTCCAGCCCAGCACGGGCTCCACCGCTGGCTTCCCTGAATAACCGCAGCTCGGCCGAAGTGACTTGCTCGTGGTCTGGAATGTTGGTCAGGTTGAAGACAATCTGGTGGAAATTTCCTCCCTTGGAATGGGGGACCTCCTGGAAGTATTCTGTCAAAACACACAATAAAAAGGAAATTCCGATAGGGGTCAATAATAAGATGATAGGGGTTAATTATAAGACGATAGGGGTTAATAATAAGACGATAGGGGTTAATTATAAGACGATAGGGGTTAATTATAAGACGATAGGGGTTAATAATAAGACGATAGGGGTTAATTATAAGACGATAGGGGTTAATTATAAGACGATAGGGGTTAATAATAAGACGATAGGGGTTAATTATAAAACGATAGGGGTTAATTATAAGACGATAGGGGTTAATTATAAGACGATAGGGGTTAATAATAAGACGATAGGGGTTAATAATAAGACGATAGGGGTTAATTATAAGACGATAGGGGTTAATTATAAGACGATAGGGGTTCATTATAAGACGATAGGGGTTAATAATAAGACGATAGGGGTTAATAATAAGACGATAGGGGTTAATTATAAGACGATAGGGGTTAATAAGACGACGATAGGGGTTAATTATAAGACGATAGGGGTTAATAATAAGACGATAGGGGTTAATTATAAGACGATAGGGGTTAATAATAAGACGATAGGGGTTAATTATAAGACGATAGGGGTTAATAATAAGACGATAGGGGTTAATAATAAGACGATAGGGGTTAATAATAGGACGATAGGGGTTAATTATAAGACGATAGGGGTTAATAATAAGACGATAGGGGTTAATAATAAGACGATAGGGGTTAATTATAAGACGATAGGGGTTAATAATAAGACGATAGGGGTTAATAATAAGACGATAGGGGTTAATTATAAGACGATAGGGGTTAATAATAAGACATCCAGAGCAACAAAAACCTCTGTTCCATCATTTTAAAAATTATTTCACGGGACATAGGGCTTCGCTGGCTGGGCCAGCATTTATTGCCCATCCCTAATTGCCTTTCAGAAGGTGGCGGTGAGCTGCCTTCTCGAACCGCTGCAGTCCCTATGGTGTAGGTACACCCACAGTGCGGTTAGGGAGGGAGTTCCAGGATTTTGACCCAGCGACAGTGAAGGAACGGCCGATATATTTCCAAGTCGGGATGGTGAGTGACTTGGAGGGGAAATCGGAGGTGGTGGTGGTGTTCCCACGTGTCTGCTGCCCTTGTCCTCCGAGGCGGTAGAGGTTTTGGTTTTGGAAGGTGTTGTCAAAGGAGCATTGGAGAGGTTTCTGGAGGGAATTCAAGAGCTTAGGGCTCCGACAGATGAAGGCACATCAGCCAACAGTGGGGAGATTGGATGTGCAAGAGGCAGAACTAAGGGAGCTGAGACATTTTGGAAGGTTGTAGGATTTAGGAACATAGGAATAGGAGGAGGCCATTCAGCCCCTTGACCCTGTTCTGCCATTCAATTAGATTATGGGCTAAGCTGTACTTTAACTCTTCCTACTGTCCTTGGTTCCATAACCTTTAATACCATTGCCTAACAAAAATCTCTCAATCGCAGACTTGAAATTAGCCATTGACCAAGTCCTGTGTGGCAGAGGTTAGATACAGAATGAAGCCTCCTCTACACTGTGCCAGATCTGCATCGATCAAACCTATAAGACGTGCATTTCTATAGCACCTTTCACCACTGCTTTGACTCTTAACTGCCCCTCTGAAATGGCTTAGCAAGCCACTCAGTTCGAGGGCAATTAGGGATGGGCAACACATGCTGGCCTTGCCAGCGACGCCCACATCTAACGAAAGAGTAAAGGGGAATGTCATGCGTCTCAAAAGGGAGTTTATGGGTGATGGTGTTCTCGTTCACTTGCTGCTCTTGTGGGTGGCAGAGTTTGCAGGTTATGGAGTCTGGGCGAGCAGGAGAGACGGGGAAAAATATTGGGGGATTAAAAAAAAAGCGGGTTCCCCCCAAGCAATGGGCTTACCCTCCAAAAAACCAGCACACCAGCCTCCGAAAGGGAAAAAGCAGGCTGAGAGTTAGGATTCTTCGGTACACGGCCAAACCTCTCCCCTCCAGCTCCAGGAGCCACACTCACCCAGGTGATGGAAGCTGCGGACCGTGTTGGCGTCCCGCGTGTGTCTCTCCGAGAAGGTGAAGCCGGAATCCTGGATGTGATCGTAAGCGCCGGTGTGAAAGTGGTACAGGTCACGCATGTACTGAGGGATGACAACGGCGGAGCTGGGCTTGGGGAGTCGGCTCAGGCCCAATCTGCTCAGCAGAGTCCGGCGGAGGGTGTGGACCAGCTCCGGGTCAGGCGATGAGCGGGAGGCACCTTCCGTCCGACTTGCACTCGGTGACGCTCTCCTCCCTCCCTCAGAGTACAAGCTGGCTTCACCAGCCAGCAGGACCCGGGCACACAGCACGACCATCTGTAGAAAACTAGCAGGGAGCATGGTGGAGCTGGGAGGCAAGAGTCAACAGTTGGGTTAGCACGCGATAGAAGGGAACAAGCTTGACCACAACTGCCCCCATGACAGCAACCCTTTCATCTAGAGAAAGACTTGCATTTATATAGCGCCTTTCATAGCCACAGGATGCCCCCAAGCGCTTCACAGCCAATGAGGTACTTTTAAAGTGTTGTATTGTAGGAAACATTGCAATAAATGGTATTATCACTGGGCTAGTGTTCCAGAGACCCATGGTAGTTTTCTGGGGACCTGGGTTCAAATCCCACCACAGTAGATGGTGAAATTTGAATCCGATAATAATCTGGAATTAAAAGTCTGATGATGACCATGAAACCATTGCCGATTGATGTAAAAACCCATCCGGTTCACTGATGTCCCTTTAGGGAGGGAAATCTGCTGTCCTTACCCGGTCTGGCCTACATGTGACTCCAGACCCACAACGATGTGGTTGGCTCTTAAATGCCCTCTGAACCAGGGCAATTAGGGATGGGCAATAAATGCTGGCCCAGCCAGTGACGTCCACATCCCATGAACGAAAATTTAAAAAAAAAATTTGTGCACAGCAAGCTCCCACAAACGATAATGTGACAATGACTGGATAATCTGTTCTTTGTGATGTTGATTGAGGGATAAATTTTGGCCAGGACACCACAATAAGTCCTCTAGCTGCTCTTCTACAAAATGGGGGATCTTTTATGTCCACCTGAGATGGCAGACATCTCATCTGCAAGACAGCACCTCCGGTTGCAGCACTGCTTCAGTACTGCACTGGGGTGTCAGCCTTATGGTGCTCAAGTCTCCGAAGTGGGACTTGAACCCACAACCATCTGATTGAGAGGCTACCCACTGAGCTGTGGCTATCAAGCTGAGCAAGGGGCACTTGTACAAGGGGTGGGGGTTGGGGGAAGGGTGCATGCACAGCCTTAGTATCTTAATCAAGGCCTACCCCCAGAGACCCATCCCTTAAGCAATCCATCTGTTACAATTAACTTCTTCTAAAACCCTCCCTCGCATTCATTCCCAACCCTCTCTCATCATCGAGGTGAGCTCAGAGTTTAGGGTAGTCAAGATCATACGGCCAGAGACACGGCACAGGGCCCAGGGAGGGTAGGCCGCACTCAAGCTTGGGCCTGCATTGGGTTGGCAACCCTCCAGGATTGGCATGGAGTCTCCAGGGATTGAAGATCAATGTCCAGGACACACTGCTGTGTACAACGTTGGAAAAAAATCACCGGGGCATTAAAACATTTTCATTGAACATTTCACTTTACTGGATATGAAATATTGAAAATGGAGGCGGGGGGAGAAAGGCTGTTTGGCTGACAGTCAAGCATTATCCAATTGGGTAATGAGTCTTTTCGCTTTCCTATTGGCGTAGGGAGGCTGTACGTCACAAGGATGGATTGTGTTGGCCGACTAATGGCTTGGAGGCAAGTCACATGATGAAGCCTCCAGAAATACATTTACTCACAGTTGGCAGCCCGGGGCCTGCCTCACGAATCCTGCTGGCCTTGAGCATTAGCACTGTCTGGCAGCTCCGGCAATCCTGGACCGAATTCATGGTCAGTCGAGATATCTGGGCAAGAAGCCTGCACGTCCTTCAAATATACCTTTCATCACTTTCTCATGTACTAAAGTTACAGCTCGACTGCCCGATGCTCAGACAGGTTAGCGATGGTCTGTTTGTCAGCTCTGCAGCTCGGATTCAAGCCCCACTCCCGAAATCCAGGCTGGTCCCAGGTAGATACTGAAAAAGTGCTGCACTGCCACCGATGCTGTCTTTTGGCTAAGTTAGTCCTACTCGACAATATTCACGGGAAGATTGGCAGGCCACTATCACATTGATGTTTGTGGGAGCGTGGCTGCTGCATTCCCTACATTACAACAGTGACTAGGCTTCAACAAGTACTTCATCAGCTGTAGAGCGCTTTGAGATGTCCAGTGGTCATGAAAGGCGCTATACAAATCTTTCTTTCACTGCTTTGAGTTTGGCCTTTTAAAGTCACCGGGCACCAAAATTCCACAGATGAATGTCCCAATGCATCTCCAGCAATGGAGGAATCGATAGATAATTGGTTTATTGAAAAATCACCCCAGCAGCAGGTACTGGATTGTGATGATGATACAAATAAAACAAGTAATCGTAATTCATAACATAATTATAGACAATTAAAATTTAAAAAAAGAAAAAGAAGAAAAGAGTTGCACAAGTACAAACATTTCAATATACAAATAATTACATTGCAAAATGGAGGTCTCCTTAATTTACAGAATACAAATAAAAGGTCCTGCTGCTTTCTGCATTTTGTATTAAAGTCCATAGAGCACATGTGGCCAGGCTGAGTTTCATTAAATTCTCAATCATTTGCATTATATTTATGAGTTTTGTAAAGTAGGGGATTGGGCTGCCTCAGTCTATTCGTTCTATATTTTATTTGTGGAATGGTGTCTTTTCTCCTTAACACCATTGCACATTTACTTCTGTGTGGTTGTGGCGAGAGATTGTAGCAATGGGAGTTGGGATTCAAGAGTTTTCCAGCAAAGTCCAGACAGGAGCTTTTTCTGCCTTCCCTCAGGAGATCAGTGCCAGTGGCCGCAGGATGATGTTTGCCCAAGGGAGAGAGGCTGAGGAGATCCATTTGTGGAAGCTCAAAGCCCATGTTCAGATTCCCAACATAATTTTGAAATGTACCTTACAGTGGTCAAAGGTCCTAATAAATCTGTCTTATGGGCTATCCCCTATCAGAGCCAAGTTTAGGTGAGAGTTATATCTACTGGAATCTACCACAACCACAACTTGCATTAATACTGTAGTAAAATGTCCAGAGGAGTGTTTTCCAACAACACTTGATACCAAGTCACAGGAGGAGATATTAAGATATAAAGGATGAGTGAGAGAGAGAGAGAGAGAGAGAGAGAGAGAGAGAAGGAGGGGTGGAGAGGTATAGGGAGGGAATTTCAGAGCTTAGGGCTTAGGCAGCTGAAGACCAATGATGAAATGATTAAATACAGAGATAAAAACAAAAAACTGCGGATGCTGGAAATCCAAAACAAAAACAGAAATACCTGGAAAAACTCAGCAGGTCTGGCAGCATCGGTGGAGAGGAGCAAAGTTGACGTTTCGAGTCCTCATGAGGACTCTAAACGTCAACTTTGCTCCTCTCCACTGATGCTGCCAGACCTGCTGAGTTTTTCCAGGTATTTATGAAATGATTAAAATTGGATGTGCTCAAGAGACCAGAATCGGAAGAATGCAGAGTTTTCAGAGGGTTGTAGGGCTGGAGGAGGTGGCTCAGGTGAAGATAGCAGGGAGCAGTTGGGCTGAATGGCCTGTTTCTTGAGCTATTTGTTCTATGTCGTTTAAAAGCAGCTCAGTTGCTTCCTCTATGTTGCTGGCTGGGGTCTCTGATTCTTCCCTGGTTAGGTGCTGGCCATCCCTTCATACCAGTCAGCAGCCCTCGGGGTCATTTATCAACATATAACACAACGCCACTGACACGACCTAGCAGAACCCTGCCACTTCCTTCAGGAATTCTCATCCTTCCCCAAGGTATCACCTCTCTGCCATATATCATCTTCCTGGCTGTATCTGTAACTCCACTCCAAGCTGCCACTTCCTACAGATGAGGAGAGGATGACACAATCTAGAGTGGTATTCCCTGGAATTTAGAAGGTCAAGGGGTGATTTGAAGGAAGTTCCAAAGAAATTAAGGGGAACAGAGAGGGTAGATAGAGATCAACTATTCCTGCCGGTTGAGGAGTCTGGAACTAAGGGGCAGAGTCTAAAAATTAGAGCCAGATTAATTTTAAATCTGAGATTGATAGATTTTTGTTAACCAAAGGTATGAATGGATATGGGGCAGTGGCCCATATGTAGTTGGGTTGCAGATCACCCATGATCCCATTGAATGGCGGACAGGCTGGAGGGGCTGAATGGCCTTCTCCTGTTCTTAGGTTCTTTGGGGAATTAGTTTCTTATTGCTTGGGGCAAGGGACTTTTCCCATCTCCTCTCCTCCCCCCACCTTACCCAATCTCGAAACCCTATTCCTCCTCCTGCCCCCTCTCCTCCTCCCCCATCTTCCCCTTTCTGTCCTTCCCTTTTCCCACCACCCCCACCTTCTCCCCTCCCCTCGCACCATCCCCCCTCTTCCTTCCTTCCCCCCCCCCCCTCCTCCACCACCTTCCCCATCTTCCTCGCTCCCACTCCTCCACCTCTCCCGCAGACAGAGCTTCAAGGTCAGTCCCTTAAGTTGCAAAATAAAATTACACTATCTGAAAAAAAAAGTGCACAGCAGATTGTGTGCAGTTATTTGGCTGGCTTCTCTTCCATTCATTTTGTGAGCGAGATCATTCCAGGTCAGCTTCTCCCATTTCCTGCAAAAATCCGTTTGTTTTTCTTAAAAATCATATCTCTACCGCGAAGCACGTACGATCACAGGGATAGGGCAGCATTCTCGCAGAAATAAGCTGCTGGCATCCACTATCCTCAGGAAATCTGTGCTCATCCAAAGCCCTGTATCTTAACTGACACCAAGTCTCACCCCCCTGTACTCACTGAACTACACATGCGTACGCCTCAATTTATAGATCGCATCCTTGTTTTCAAATCCATCCATGCTATCCCTCCTCCCTACCTCTAAACTCCTCCAGCCCTACAACTGGTCTCGATCTCCGCACTCCTCCAATTCCAGCCTCTTGAGCATCCCTGCTTTTCATCGCTCCGCCATTGGCGGGCATGCCTTCAGCTGCCTGGGCCCCTAACCCTGGAATTCCCTCCCTAAACCCCTCTCTCTTCCTTTAAGACGCTCCTTAACACCAACCTCTTTGACTAAGTCTTTAGTCACCTGTCCTAATGTCGCCTTAGGTAGCTCGGTGCCAAATTTTGTAAAGCGCTTTGGGATGTTTTACTACATTAAAGGCGCTATATAAATGCAGATTGTCATGCGCACACTAGTGGTGGAGGACACAGGTGTTAACTGTGTACTTGTTAGGCTCCTGAACGGCGAGTTGACCTTGACCTGGTTTGTGGTCCTAAGCCAAACTAAGGGAGAGCTGCACTGTCAAAGGTGCCCTCTTTCAGGTGAGACTGAGAACCCAGCTGCCCCCTCTGGTGGACACAAAATCTCCAATGGCCAATATTTCAAAGAAGAGCAGGGGAGTTCTCCTCGGTGTGCTGGCCAATATTTATCCCTCGGCCAACATTACGAAAATTAGCACAGATTACCTGGTTGTTATCACATTGCTATTGGTGGGATCTTGCTGTGCACAAATTGACTGTCACATTTCCTGCATCACAACAGTGACTACACTCCAAAAAGTTCTTCGCTGACCGTAAGGGGCACTTTTGAGGTCATGGTAGGCGTTATATAAATGCAAGTCTTTCTTTGCCACGGGACATCTGAGCAAACAAATCTTACCTCAGAGAACATGGAATAGCTGTACTGACAACTGAACATGTTCACTTCAGGAGGTGGCTGCTGCTCTTCATGAAACTGTGCAAGGGCAACATTTATTCATTTATGGGATGTAGCCACCGCTGACTTGGCTAGCATTTATTGCCCATCCCTAGTTGCCCTTGAGAAGGTGGTGGTGAAGGTGCATCGTGTGCGAGTGACTGCTTTATAAAGAAATCATTTGTTGGGCAGGCATGAGAAAATAGTGTCTGTCATGTATGTTATGTATGACTCTCTGCAAAGTGTGCATGCATGTGATTTGCAGTTAGCATGTGGAGAGGACTAAACTGGATGATGATTATAATCTATCTGACAGGCATGGCTAAATTGTCCCTTTGGTACATCACTGAAAGAGACCAAGTACAACTGATAATGGGCTGAATCTCTCTCACAGATAAACATGGGTAATAGTAATCAAAGATTTCAAATGAAATGGGTGGATTGCAGACCAGACACAGTCAAGGGCTCAGGATTGTGTTCCATACAGCACTTAAGGAGGCCATTCAGCCCATTGAGCCTATGCCAGCTCTTTGAAATAGCTACCCAATTAATTTCTCTTGCCCTGCTCGTTGCCTCTTAGTCCTACAAATGTTTCCTTTTCTTCAACTATTTCTCCAATTCCCCTTTTGAAAGTTACTATTAAATCTTCTTCCACCTCTCAGGCAGTGCATTCCAGATCTTAACTCACTGTGTAAAAAAACACTTCTGTTCATTTCCTCCCCATGGGTTTTTTTTGCCAATTATCTTAAGTCCGTGACCCTGGTTACCAACACTTCTGCCAGTGAAAACCGTTTCTCCCTATCTCCTCAATCAGAACTCTTCATTATTTGAGGTTTAGGGAGAGAATTTCAGAGCTCAGGGCCCAGGCCAGCTGAAAACACGGCCAACAATTGCGGAACAATTCAAATTAGGGATGCACAAGAGGCCAGAAAAGGTGCCCCCCCTGTAACCTTCTCTGCCCTACAGAGAACAATCGCAGCTTCTCCAGTCCCTCTACGTAACTGAAGTCCCTCATCCATGGGGATACCATTCTGGCAAATCTCCTCTGCACCCTCTCCAAGGCCCTGACATCCTTCCCAATAGTGCAAGGGAACAAAGAAGGAAGGGTACAATTTCTAGATACAGAGATGAGGCATCTTATGTGTTATAACATTTCCACATTCTGTTTTTTAAAGGTGGAATTCTCTTGGGAGTTCAGATCATGAATGTGAAGCACTTTCGTCCCCCCTTCCAATCGACTGTGGGTAGGACCAGACAACAGGAGCGTAAGAAATGGGAGGAGGAGTAGGCCATTTGGCTCTCGAGCCTGCTTCGCCATTCAATAAGATCATGGCTGATTTGATCGTGGCCTCAACTCCACTTTCCTGCCTGTCCCCCATAACCCTCGACTCCCTCATAAATCTGTCTAACTCAGCCTTGAATATATTCAATGACCCCACCACTGCTCACTGGGGAAGAGAATTCCAAAGATTAAATGACCCTCAGAGAGAAGAAATTCCTCATCTCCATCTTAAATGGGAGACCCCCCAATCTTTAAACTGTGCCCCCTCGTTCTAGATTCCCCCACGAGGGGAAACATCCTCTCAGCATCCACCCTGTCGAGCCCCCTCAGAATCTTATACACTCCAATAAGGTCACCTCTCATTCATCTAAACTCCAATACGAGTATCAGCCCAACCTACTCAACCTTTCCTCAGAAGAAAAGCTCCTTCGTCTCAGGAATCAGCCTAGTGAGCCTTCTCTGAACTGCCTCCAATGCAAATGTAGCCTTTCTTAAGTAGACCAAAAGTGTACACAGTGGTCCAGGTGCAGTCTCACCAATGCATCTCCAGTGTTTGCACACATCACGCACTGACTTAGGAACTGTGTGAACACTGGCATCCTATGAACAATCAGTGCCAATGTTAATGGAATAGTGAAGAGCCACAAGTAACATTGAAAAGCAACATTGACATTTATTAGCCATCCATCTCCTCTTCTCCCCCGAGACCACTGACTCTTTCTGGGGTACAATTCCACAAATCTTGGAAACCCCCCCCCCCCCCGCCCCCAAGTGGGCAACCTTCATGTGAGATTCAGGGTGAGCCTCAAAAGCCTTTGCGGATAAAGTAGGGACACCTACAGTGCTGTTAGGGAGGGAGTTCCAGGATTTTGACCCAGCGATAGTGAAGGAACGGCGGCGATATAGTTCTAAGTCAGGAGGGTGTGTGGCTTGGAGGGGAATTTGCAGGTGATGATGTTCCCGTGCATCCCTGCTGCCCTTGTCCTTCTAGGTGGTAGAGGTTGTGGGTTTGGAAGGTGCTGTCGATGGAGGCTTGGTAGTGCATCTTGTAGATGGTACACCTGCAGCCACTGGGTGGTGGAGAGAGTGAGTGTTGAAGGTGGTGGACGGGGTGCTGATCAAGGAACTAGGCAGGGCTAAAAGAACCTAATGAATCTTATCCTCCTGGGCCTGGGGGATGTTGAGGGGGATGGGGCTGGGGACAGTAATTGCACCTTAAGCTCTAGATCAGCACAGGGTTGCGTAGCACTTCACAGTTTGCTCCTTTTTGTGGCTTAGTGCTCCTTTAGGTGGGACATTCACTGACTGAGCCAGTGGTCAGCCTCCCGAATTTAAACTTCCACTTCATCGAAAACCTTTTAACCAGTGTTACTGGTTAGACAGGCCCTGTAACTCAAGTGTGCTTGTTAGAGCAGTTTCAATGTGGTCCTAGGTTATAAAACAAAACACTTGCATTCAGATAGCGCCTTTCACCTCAGGACATCCATGAAGAACATTCTGAAGCACAGTTGAAGTAGGAACCGGCAGCCAATTTACGCACAGCAAGATCTCAGAAACAGTGATGAGAAAATTGATCAGATCATGTTTTTTTTTTGTGTGATATTCGACTGAGCGATCAACATTGGCCAGGACACCGGGGAGAGCTCCCACGCTCTTTTTCGAAATAGTGGCCGTGGGATCTGTTACATCCACCCGAGAGGGCAGATGGGGCCTCAGTTTAACATCTCATTCGAAAGATGGCAGCTTTTCGGGGAGTTGAGGGCTATGAGGGGCTGGCATGAAAGAGGAGTTGAGGCCTGGGGCAGATCAGCCATGGTCTTATTGAATAGCGGGGTAGGCTTGAGGGGGCCGAATGGCCTACTCCTGCTCCTATTTCTTATGTTCTTATGTTGACAGAGCAGCACTCCCTCACTGGGGGCATTTGACTGAAATTAAAAATTCCACATCCCTTCAAACGGTCTGTGAATCTGAAAGATGCCGAGAGTCCAAAAATCTAATCCTGCCTGTACGGAGTTAACCAATCTCAAGCCTTACAGGCGCTACAGGAAGCATCAGAATTAGCTCCTAACCGCTCGCAACTCCTACAGTGATGCCCCCCACAGTCGAATATCTCCTCGAAACTCGCATACAGTTTGGGCTGGGATCTTTGCGCCCGGTGGATCTGCAGCCAAGTGAGGAGTCACTGCCTCGAGGGGCAGAGGGTGAGGTTGGAACTGGAGAAGATAGAATGCACATTTTTGTTGGTAAATTCAGCTAAAGCAGGGCAGCTCCTGACATTCGCCCGTCTCTGCTTGTCAGTTACAGAGTTGGACCCAGTGCTGCGAGGAGGGTTGGTGGAGGGGGGGGAGAGTGGAGAGACTGGGGCACTGGTTGGACAAGGGAAACTCTTTCGAGTTATCAACAGTCACAGATTGCAACTCTTTCGAGTACAATCGCAGTTCTTGGTTTCCGGGAGTGGGACATGAACCCACAACCCTCTGATTCAAAGGCGAGGGTGCTATGGACTGAGCCACAGCTGACACCAAGGGAACAGGTCTGGGAGGCAGAGTTACTAACTAGGTCACCCCATCACCTTCCCCTCTTCCCTGAACACTTGCCTTCAAGCGTTGCGAACAAGCACAAGGGAAGCAACAACAAAAAAAAGCTATTCAATTTTAAAATTACCAGGAAAAAAAAAGTTGTTTTACTCACTGAATTCCGCAGATGTGGAGATTCCATGGTTCAAACTCCCCTAGGACGAGGAGCTATCTGTATCTTCTACTGTGTGTTCAATTTATTTCCGGCACATCAACTTTCCTTCTCTTTAAGGCCAAATAAGATTTAAAAAATAATAATAATTTAAAAAAAAATTACTCTCCCTTTATCGCGTTTTTCCTTCTGTTATCGTTTTTTCTTTTCCACCATGCCTCTTGAAGACTGTAACTCTGTTTCTCCCTCTCTCTCTCGGTCCCCAGTCCATTTAAACCCATTCACGCACCTTCCTGCCTTAATCTGAGCAGACGTTGATGTCACATGTGGCGGTCAGCCAACAATTCCACAATCATCCAAAAAAAACATGCCTAGGAAAACAAGAGAAAAAAATAACCCGAAAACACACAACACCCCCTCCCCTCCCCACCCCAACACAGACACAAATCACTGGTCAATTTCAGCCACACACTGTATCAAATATTGGAGGGGAAATTGACAGTTCAATGTACCTGATTGATTGATTGATTGACTGGATCTGATATAATCGATATGCAATCAGATTTGGACGCACCTCAGACTGGATACACCAGGATGGGCGACCCCCCGGCACACATAAGGAGCCTGAAAAGGCTGCTTATCTTAATCTCCTCCTTTCTGTGCCCCAAACTGTCCGAAAAATAGCCCTCTGGGCTGGAGTTAGAGAAGGAGGGGGGGTGGGGGGGAGGAACCAATTTGCCAAGGGAACTGCAGGAGGCCATTCAACCCCTCGAGCTTGTTCACTTAGACCATGACTGCTCTTGTACCTCAACAATTTGATTCTTACATTACTCCAGTGGCCACACTTCACAAAAGTACTTCATAGGCTGTAAAGGCTTTGAGACCTCCGCTGGTTGGGAGAGACGCTATATAAATGCAAACCTTTCCTCCTGTTTCTTCCTATCTCTCAATGGTCTTACCTAGGCACAGGAGGAGGCCACTCAACCCCTCAAGCCTGCTCTGCCATTCAATTAGATAATGACTGATTTATATCTTAATTCAATCCACTGGTCAAGGTCTGTAACTCTTATCCAACAAAAATCCATCAATCTCAGTTTTCACATTTTCAGTTGACCCCAAACTTTTTTTTGGGGGGGGGGAAAAAGGGTTCTAAATTTCCCCTACACATTGTGTGAAGAAGTACTTCCTGACATCACCCCTGAATGGACTGGTTCAAATTTTAAGATTGTGTCCCCCTCGTTCTGACCCTCCATTCCCATAGCCTCTGGCTCCAGACGCATAGGGGATTGAACTCTCCGAGGAGTTCAGGTTATGCAGCGTGCCCCGAGATTTGAGCCGCAAGGACTGACATAATGGCGAGCTCCCGCGCACATTCCCTTCATGGAGTGAGCTTCAAACAGCTGAGTGTGCTTTCATATAGCGAGAGAAGCCAGTGTGAAGATTGCAGAGTGCATGATACCAGCCAAGGTTGAGAAGAGTAGCAGGGAAGTCAAGTTTAGGGGACACGCCAAGCTAAGATTTTAAAGTTCTGCTGCCCGTAACTCGTGCCAAATCCTGTTGGCCCATTACCCCTCTGCTTGCTGACCTACACTGGCTCCCAGTACGGCAACACCTCGATTTTAAAATTCTCCGCATTTTCAAATCCATCCATGCCCTCACCCCTCCCTATCTCCATAATCTCCTCCAGCCCCACAACACTCCGAGATATCTGTGCGCTGTGTGTTCTGGTCTTTCGAGCATTCTCAATTTTAACCGCTTCACCGTTGGCGGCCGTGCCTTCAGCTGGCTGGGCCCCAAGCTCTGGAATTGCCCCCCGCCCCCCCAAAACCTCTCCGTCTCTTTCTTGCCTCCTTTTAAGACAATCCTAAAACCTAACTCTATGACCAAGCTTTTGGTCACCTGTCCTAATATCTGCTTATGTGGCTCAGTGTCAAATTTTGTCTGATTACACAGCTGTGAGGCAACTTGGGATGTTTCACCACACGAAAGGTGCTATATAAATGCAAGTTCTTGTTGCTGTTGTTCTCTGATGACCTCGCACCGTCTACCCCAGCGCCTCAGCGGCCATGTGTTTTAGCGAGTTATTATCACACAGACACATTGTGCATTTGATCCTGGATTGGCTGACATCAGCCAGGGCAAAACAATGGGCCTCAACACCCTGAGTAAGAGAGAAAAGAACTAGCAACAATGATCACTCTCCAGTGACCCCATGACATCCACACCCTGCCCCCACCATCCCACCCCCCACCTCACCTCACCTGGATCGGAAAGTGAGCGGGTGCAGAGGCTAAAAGAAAGAATTGCATTTATATAGCACCTTTCACAACCATAGGATGTCCCAAAGCGCTTTACAGCCAACAAAGTACTTTTGAAATGTGGCGGCCAATTCACGCACAGCAAGCTCCCACGAACAGCAACATGATACTGACCAGATCATCTGTTTTTGTGATGTTGGGTTGAGGGATAAATATTGGCCAGGGCTCTGGGGAGAACTCCCTTGCCCTTCTTCGAAATAGTGCCATGGGATCTTTTCCATCCAGGGAGGACCGACAGTGTCTCAGTTTAACGTCTCATCTGCAAGACTCACCTCCGACAGTGCAGCACACCCTCAGTACTGCACTGGGAGCGCCAGCCTAGATTTTTGTGCTCAAGCCTCTGGAGTGGGTCTTGAACCCACAAAAGGTCTGACTCAGAGGTGAGAAGTGCCACCCACCAAGCCACAGCTGACACTATAAGACTGCAATGCACTTCACAGCCAAATTAATGGGGAGATGATGGCATAGGGGTAAGGTCATTGGTGTAGTATTCCAGAGGCCCAGGCAATTGCTCTGGGGACGTGAGTTCAAATCCCATCACTGCAGTTGGTGGAATTTAAACCCAATTAATAAAATCTGGAATATAAAGCTAGTCTCAGTAATGGTGACTGTGACAACTACCCTCGATTGTTGTAACAACCCACCTGGTTCACTGCTGCCCCTTTAGGGGAAGGAAATCTGCCGTCCTTACCCGGTCTGGCCTACTTGTGACTCCAGACCCACAGCCATGTGGTTGACTCTTAACTGCCCCTCTGAAACAGTATGGCAAACCAATCGGTTCAAGGGGCAATTAGGGATGGGCAAGAAATGCTGGCCTTGCCTTGCCAGCAACACCCACATCCCATGAAGGAAATGCCCTGCCGACACTCTCAATGTCTCGGTTGGCACTTTTCGATCGATCGATCGATGGGGGCGAGGTGAGTAATGGAAAGTTGCATTGCAACCTCTCCAAGAGCGGAGTGGAGAAAAGCAAAAACAAAAATATTCCAACACAGGAAGAAAGTTCACAATAATATCACCGCGGGTGTTTGGACCTCGCGATGGGTCGATTCCGAATTCTTTTTCTGGCAAGCCTATTGTTTGTGGAAGAGTTTTCAGTCAAACTGGGAGCAGGGGACACACAATGCTACCTTTCCTGTCCTGGTTAATTACCACTTCCGTCCTTTATTCCGCACATTCCAATCGTGTTATGCACCATCTCACCCCCTTCAGAAGCCAAAAAGAAAAAATCAAAAACATTCAAGAGGGGTGACTCATCTGTTTTGCTTCTCTCCGTGACATGGAGTCGCGGTTAAGCGAGATAGATAAGCAGGAGGGAACGTTCGCGGCGCAAAAAACGCAGCCCCCTTCCTCCCCACCAGACCGCAATGGGTGACTGGAGTTCAGCGAGGGCAGACGCAACTCCTCAGGGCCCCCCCCCCCACCCACGATCGGTGCAGCCCAGTCACCGAACTATCGTCGCTCTTCGATCTAATGGACGTGCTGGTTCCTCTTGCAGCCCACCCACCCCTTCACCTCCCCAAAGACAAGTTAAATGAGTCGGACTAACCTGCAGTGGGATTCCCAAATTCGTCCTCACTGATATTATGTCCCAGCAGCAAACACACACACACACACAGATTCTCAGACTGTTCCATTTGCCACTATACAGGAAGTTTAATTGCAGAGGGAGCACTTTCAATGCAGAGGACCTCCCCCTCCCTCTCCCCCCTCCCCCCACCCCAGCCCCAGCCCCACAACCCTCTTCCCCTTTTTTTCCTCAGTACATGTACGGACATGTTCAAAGCAGGAGGTCCCTGGGGCTGGCTAGTTTATTCACGACAGGGTGGGGTAGGGGCTTAATGGAGCACTGCGCCCGTTAGAAACATTCATACTCACCTGGGCACACGTACATCAGGCGTCGAATGCCTGCGGGGGGGTTTTTACCAACGAGAAGGATTCAACAACAGCGAGGAGCAAGGTCAGCAAAAGGCATTTGGGTGAACCTGGTAGGGGAGAAACTTCACCTGGGTTACAGGCCCAGAAACTGGAGCTTATGGGTGCCAATTTTGGGCACCCAAAGCTCTTGCCCCAAGGAGGCCTGAAAAATATTCAACCTGAAAACTGGACTGGGACATAAGTAAAATACAGTAAAATCTGAAGTAAAAACAAAAATTGCTGGAAATACTCAGCAGCTCAGGCAGCGTCTGTGGAGAGGAACAGAGTTAACATTTCAGGTTGAAATGACCTTTCATCAGAACTGGACTGGGATGTTTTCCAGGCAGCGACTGACCTCTGTCTAAAACATTTTCCTTTAGGT
>NC_135910.1:14777485-14827485 GCF_964194155.1 Cetorhinus maximus | reverse complement strand
AGGAAACAGGGTCTGGAGGCTGGGGGGGGTCTCTCGAGTTAGCGACACCTCCTCCGCTGCCGTAACCTGGGATGGGCCAGTCAGAGCATCAATCTGTCCACTGGCGCCAGCCTCCCCCCGCTCCCCCTCCCACCTCACTAGCACCCCCCCCACCCCCCAATGCTTCTCATGGACAGGAGCCGGTGTTCATCGGAAATGCTGAGAGTTTATAAAGATCTCACTGGCCCACAGCCACGGCCAGATCAGCAAATTCTGGAAAACACATCAGTCGTGATGGCTCCTTCTAGCCCCCTATCTCCACCCCCCGCACTCCACCGCCCTCCCCACAAACACCAGGAGCGTTCTTGGATGGATTTCACACCATTACCAGCTGGGAGGCAATCCCTGACAGAACCCCACCCCCTCCCTCCTGCTCAAAATCCCATCCCCTTGACATCTCTCCAGGGACCTTCCAGGTTACACAGCAGCTGTTAGAACACTTTGCAAATCCTTCTTTCGCTGAGGTGGGTAGTGGTCGCTGAAGTTCCTCTTCCCTGCCCTCGTGTGGTCAGCCAGATCACCAATCCTCCTTAGCTGTGGTGTCCTTCAGGTGACAATGTGGTTAAGAGGTTCTTCCACGAGTCATATTTCTCACAGAGCCCCACTCCTCTCTGCCACAGACTGGTTCCCCCTGCGATTATAAACCCATGAGATTCCCCACTCTCCTTCCCCTCGCTATTTCAGAACAACACAGTCACCAAGCCTGATGTTACCCACTTGACCCTCACATATTCCCTAGCACTCCGAGGACAGGTACAGCACGGGGTTAGTTACAGAGTAAAGCTCCCTCTACACCGTCCCCATCAAACACTCCCAGGACAGGTACAGCACGGGGTTAGATACAGAGTAAAGCTCCCTCTACACCGTCCCCATCAAACACTCCCAGGACAGGTATAGCACGGGATTAGATACAGAGTAAAGCTCCCTCTATACTGTCCCCATCAAACACTCCCAGGACGGGTACAGCACAGGGTTAGATACAGAGTATAGCTCCCTCTACACTGTCCCCATCAAACACTCCCAGGGCAGGTACAGCACGGGGTTAGATACAGAGTAAAGCTCCCTCTACACTGTCCCCATCAAACACTCCCAGGACAGGTACAGCACGGGGTTAGATATAGAGTAAAGCTCCCTCTACACTGTCCCCATCAAACACTCCCAGGACAGGTACAGCACAGGGTTAGATACAGAGTAAAGTCTCAATAATATACTCTAGCCTCTGGACAGTACTACAGACTGCACCTGCATGAGTTCCAAATTCCTACATCTGCCACATTATGATATTGCAGTCAGAATGCGCATTAAATCAAGGGAAGCTTTGTGCTGTGGCTTGGTGTCAGCAACAAACTAAATAGGGATTGCCCCAATTCATTTACTCAAAATTCTGAGGGGGCCAACACACTGGAGATCGAGTTATTGGCGAGTGGGGAACTCACTGAAAACCAATCCTGAACCCTTCACTCACAGGCCTCTTTAGTGATGGGGCGTCTCCTGTAAAATCCCCGAGTGACAGGACACGTCTTGCGGTGAAAGACCCTCTCTGCCTCCTCTCTTTCTTAAAACCGGATCGGACCAAACGCAGAAGACAAACCAAGCTCCCAGCGTCTCCGCAAATATTATTTTAATAACCGTACACACCGTACAAAACATTTAAAAGCGCTCAGATGACTACCCTCTGATCACTAGCTGTACAATCAGTTAACGGAACAGAGAACAGAGAAAGTCCGAATACGAAGATCGTTTCCCGAGGGAAATCGAATCACGGCTCCAATTCGATTATATCCAGCTTATTTACAACACAAAAAGGTCCCTGAAAAGTTCATCGTTTGGTGGCTCAGGGTCACTTGCCAGTCGTGAAGGAGCTGACAGGCAGTGCGAGCAATCTGCTTCCCCCAAGTGGGAAGCAGACAGAGAGAGAGAGAGAGAGAGAGAGAGAATCGCAGGACAAAATAGCGCTCGGTCAACTGGGTCTCAACCAGACGCTCCCCCCCAGAAAGGTTCTTGCGTGATTAATGATGAAAATAGGAGGAGAGTGTCGATGCTGCCACCTTGCAGGGGGCGCCACTGAAGCATTGGTGTCACGATGGTGGTTCACTGGCTTGAACAGCACAGGCTCGACGGGCTGAACGGCCTCCTTCCTGCGCTCGATAACACGCAGAGCGGCAGCTGACGGTCTGGAGAAAGGATAGCCTGGGTTTGGAGATTGCCGCTCGAGTTCCCAGTGTCCGAGCCCCACAGTCGTGGGCATCAGGGGGTGACCTGGCGTTGTCAGGCTGCGGGGCTCCAGGGGGTCTGGCGTCCCACTGCTGTCCGAATGGATCGGTCGCTGCCCAGTACACAGAGAGCACGAGTCTCCCTCCTCACACCACAGGCCTTACTCTCGGAAACAACTGGAAAAAACAAAGCAAACAACGAGGTATTAAAAAAATACAACTCTTGGAAAGGATGTGCTCAGGACGTCTCAAGGCAGCTGACAGCAAATGAAATCGCTGTTGTCATGTGGGAAACGTGGCAGCAGTATGCGCACAGCAAGATCCCACAAACAGCAAACTGAGAATCTGTTTCGATGAAAGGTCGCCGACCTGAAATGTTAACTGCTTCTCTCTCTCTCTATCTCCACAGATGCTGCCAGACTTGCTGAGTATTCCCAGCACTTTCAGATTTCCAGCATCCGCAGTATTTTGTTTTTGAATTTTTTTTTTTTTAAAAAGAAAAGGGATAATGATTAACCGGGAGAATGAGGGGAACTCCCCTGCGAAGTAGGGGCCTTGGGGTCTTGAACGTACCCCCCCCCCCTGATTAATCTGAAAGACTGCATCTTCGACAGTGCGGTACTCCCTCGGTACTGTCCTTGGGAGTGACGACAGTGATTTTTGTGCTCAAGTCTCTGGAGTGGGATTTGAACCCACGACCTTCAGATTCTGAGGCGAGAGTGCTACCCACTGAGCCGTGGCCGCCAACTTAATTTAGCAGCAGACCTCAAATGTTTCAGTACTGTGGGTCTAGCTCTCTCCTGAGAAAAGGAAAGATCACTGGGAATATTAGCACCTATGGTGGCTCGCAGAACTGCAAAGTACCAGGGTCCCTCCTCCTGGATTTTGGTGAATAGGGTCAAGCCGTGATGGCTCACAGAGGCGAATAGCCGGCCAACCGTCACGGTCTCACCTCACTTGAGGAGCGATACAGGATTCCCAGCAAGAGTCACCAGCAGGGGCGGGCAGCAAGACAGCGGAAATAAGCACTTACTCCGAGGAGGTTGTAGGGCACGTAGCCCTCTCTGCCAAAGAGCGAGGCCCACCACCAGTTATTCTCCTCCTTGTCCCCTCGCCGCAGAATCGTTATGGTGTCGCCCTCACGGAAGGAGAGCTCGTCACTGTTCTCCGCCTCGTAATCCCAGAGCGCGTATACGACAGCGTTGTTCATCATCCCCGCCTGCTGCTCTGCACCTTGGAGGGGAGAAAGGGAAAAAGGTGAGGCGTCGGGGGGTAGAGCCGACCGAGAGAGAGAGAGAGAGAGAGGGAGCCCAGAGGGAGAGCGCAAAGAAAGAGGGGGGGGGGGGGGGGGGAGAGAGGAGTGAGAGGTGGGAAATGGAGGGGAGAGAGAGGGGTGAGCGGAAGCAAACAGAAAGGGAGGAAGAAAAAAAGGAGAGACAGATCTGAAGAAGTTGAAGGTGTCGCTCTGGGGGTTTGTACTCACT
Organism: Cetorhinus maximus; assembly: GCF_964194155.1. Taxonomy (NCBI): domain Eukaryota; kingdom Metazoa; phylum Chordata; class Chondrichthyes; order Lamniformes; family Cetorhinidae; genus Cetorhinus; species Cetorhinus maximus. The sequence continues at coordinate 14,823,749 of NC_135910.1, read as the reverse complement.
GAACAGAAATCGAGCGCATTCCTCGTAACCATCCAAGTAACGGTCACACTTCTCCGCGGCTGTGTCTCCGTCACTCAATGTCGGCGAGAAGATGGCCGCTCCTTTCTTCACCAGCAAGGTGCAGATTGCCAAATCGTTACAGGAGGCTGCACAGTGCAGAGGGGTCCTGAACGCAGAGAAATATCTAATCAGGCAAAAACCAACACGTACGCGGCTCCTGATCTGCACTGGTTTAGGCTGCTCACTCCCTTCCCTTCCCCTCCCCTCCCCTCCTTAATTCAAGGCATCAATTCCTGCTGGCATTCATCTTGTGAGAGCCTGATCAGCAACCAACCGCTGGCTGGCCATTGGACTGCGAGAGGCATCACAGCTAAGCAGCTTCCAATATCCACACACACACAGGCACTTTCTGGTAGGCACTGGTGGATAATGAGCAGGGGAGGGGGGCAGGAACCCTGACTGATTCCCCTGCCCTGTCCATCGCAGGAAGACTGAAGACTAATCACAGTCCCGACAGAGAACAAATAACTCACCCCAGGCTCAAGATCAAACTTGGAGCCTTCTGCCCTCCTCCAATTCTAGTTGCTTGCACGTCCCTAATTTCCATCGCTCCATTATTGGCGGGTGTGCCTTCAGCTGCCTGGACGCTATAAGCTCTGGAAATCCCCCCCCTTAAGCCTCTCCACCTTTCTCTCTCTCTCTCCCCCTTTGTTAAAACCCTACCCCTCTTGACAAGGTTTTGGTCACCGGTCCTAATATCTCGTTATGTGGGTTGGTGCTAAATTTTATTTGGTAACACTCCTTATGAAGGGGCCTTGGGGTGTTTTACGGCATTAAAGGTGCTATATAAATGAAGGTTGCGGTTCCTGGTCTGCTTGAGTCCTGCCCCAGAGAATCCGTTCACCCGCCTACCTAACGTGAGGGGCGCTGTTGTGACAGGGCGCGGAAGCTGTTTGGTAAACTAACCATCCGTAGCTGTCAGGCGCATTGATGTTGACGCCAAAATTGACGAGGAACTCGACGATGTTGTAATGGCCGCCGCACACAGCATTATGGAGCCCCGTGATGCCCTCGTCGTTCGGCTGGCTCGGGTCGTTCATCTGGAAGGAGACAGAGGGAGGGCATAAGGTCAGCAGGTCATGGGGGAGGGGCTAGAAGAGCACAGGTACATAGGAAAGAGGAGTGGGTCATTCGGCCCTTCGAGCCTGCTCCGCCATTCAATATGATCATGGCTGATCCTCTATCTTGATGCTATACTCCCACTCGCTCTCCATACCCCTCGATACCCACTTTAGAGTCCAGAAATCTATTTCCTTCTTAAACACACTCAATGACTTGGCCTCCACAGCCCCGTGGTAGAGAATTCCACAGGTTCACCACCCTCTGAGTGAAGGAGTTTCACCTCTTCTCAGTCCTCAATGATCTATCCCGTATCCTGAGACTGTGACTCTCCAGCCAGAGGAAACATCATCCCTGTATCCAGTCTGTTCATCCGTCAGAATTTCATACGTTTCAGTGAGATCCCCTCTCATTCTTCTAAACTCCAGTCAATACAGACCTGGTCAGCCCAATCTCTCCTCATACGACAATCCTGCCATCCCAGGAATCAGTCTGGTGAACCTTCGCTGCCCTCCCTCTATGGCAAGTATATCCTTTCTTAGGTAAGGAGACCAAGACTGCACACAATACTCCAGGTCTCACCAAGGCCCTGTATATCTGCAGTAAGACATCCTTGCTCCTGTACTCAAGTCCTCTCGCAATGAAGGCCAAACATACCATTTACCTTCTTAACTGTTTGCTGACCCTGCGTGCTGGCTTTCAGTGATTGATGTACAAGGACACCCAGGTCCCTTTGTACATCAACGTTTCCCAATCTATCACCATTTAATCCACCCACCAAACAAGAGCATCAGTCAATCTCCACCCTCGGAGGTTCCACCCCTCTCCTGACACCCAATGGACTCAAGAATGAGTCTGGCCTTGCACTCCCCAAACCAGCCAACAGGGGGCTGTAGTTATAGCTCCTTTAGGGTGCCCTCCAGTGGAAGCAGGGTTTAATTACACATCCGCGTGCACAGAATCAGAACGGTAACAGCACAGGAGGCCATTCAGCTCATCGTGTCTGTGCTGGCTCTCTGTAAGAGTAACTCAGCTGGTCCCACTTTTCCCCCATAGCCCTGCAAAAAAAAAAAATTTCCCTTCAGGTAGTTAACTCTCCCCTCAATTGAACCTGCCTCCACCACAGTCTCAGGCAACGCACTCCAGATCCTAACCACTCGCTGCGTTTTAATTAAAATAAAATGCTTTCCCTCGTCGCCATTGCCTTAAATCGGTGTCCTCTGGTTCTCCACCCTTCCTCTCTCCTCCGTCCAGAGCCCCCTCACGATTCCGAACACCTCTAGCAAATCTCCTCTCGAGGTTCCCCCCTCCGAGGAGAACAGCCCCAGCTTCTTTCTCCATTCTAACCACCCGACTGAAGTCCCTCAACCCTGGAACCATTCTCGTGAATCTTATCTGCAGCCCTCTCCTGTGCAGCCTTCACATCCTTCAAGCGTGGTGCCCAGAATTGAACGTAGCACCAATTTCCAGTTGGGCTATGTTGCCCGTTCAGTCCGATCCACCATTCAATAAGATCATGACTGATCTGTCCTTGAATTCCATCTACCTGCCTTGGTTCCGTTACCCTGGATACCCCCAACCTAACAACAATCAATCGATCCCCGTGTCAAAATGTTTTAATGTCCGCCGCCGCACTCCCTCCCCCTCGACTCTTCCCAGCCTCATCAGCTTTTCAGGGGAGAGAGAGAGAGAGAGTTCCAGATTTCCACCCCACTCTCTGTGAAGCCGTGCTTCCTGACAGGTCTGACAATAAATACCTGACGTCGGAAGCAAAACGCTGCAAGGTGCTGGAAACCTGAAATAAAGAGACAGAAAATGCTGGAAAAACTCAGCAGGTCTGGCAGCGTCTGTGGAGAGAGAGAGAGAGAGAGAGAGAGAAAGTTAATGTTTCTGGCCCCTATAGGAACTCAAAACGTTAACTGTGCTTCTCTCCCCCCACAACAGACGTTGCCAGACCTGCTGAGTTTTTTGCACCATTTTCTGTTGTTGTTGTTTCAAATGCCTGATGGTCACAGTTTATTTGACACACACGGGGGGGCCGAGAAAGTTCTGGAATGGGTGGGCCTTAGGGAGTCAGTCTCTGCGGTGCCAAGCAGGGGCCGGTTTGCGATTGCACCAGAGAGGGTAACAGAGGAGATTTTACAAGGACGTCGCCGGCCACGGAGAATTTTAGCCACGAGGAAAGATCGGAGAGGCTGGGGGGTTGTTTTGTTTGGAACGGAGGCGGGGGTGGGGTGGGGTTTAATTGAGGTTTGCAAAATTCTTCACGGCTGGATAGAGTGTGCGTGTGTGTAGGAAGGACCCGTTTGCCTTAGCACAGAGATCAATAACTGAGAAAATAAATTTCAAATCATTGGCAGGAGGGTTAGACAGGAGCTCAGGAGAAACCTTTTCACCCAGAGGGGGTCTGGAACTCTCCACCTGAAAGGGCGGGAGAGACAGAAACCCTCATCACATTTTTAAAAAAAAAGACACTTGGATGCGCACTTGAAGTGCTATAACCTACAGCTGGAAAGTGGGATTAGGCTGGATAGCGACTTGCCACCAGCACAGACATGATGGGCCGAATGACCTCCCCCCGTGCAGTAAACATTCTGTGTTTCCGGTTAAATCTGCGTTGAAGGAATTGAAGTGTCTATGACGAAGATTCTGGCTGACTGGGAACTTCGCAGCTCCACAGTGACCCTGCCAGGCACTCGAGAGAACTGCAGCGAGGGAGAAAAACATCCTCCCATTGCTGCAGTCATCCAAAGCGCCAGGGGGGGTCACTGTTGGGCTACTGGACTCAAGAGCCCTGGAGCCTAAATATTTTATAGAAATGATCAATAGAAATGCTGCCCAGGGAGGGAGGTGGGGGGTGAGGGAGTGCAGGCAAAACCTAAGGTGACAGGTCAAATGATTGTGAGTTTACCTCATACACCACGCGCTTCACCACGTCCATCTCCCCAAGCAATGCTGCGTCCAGTAAGACCACCAATGGGTTCAATCGTGCCCTTGTTTTCCTGCTCAGCCCAGGCCAGTTGGCTTGCTTCAGGATCGAACGCGTCACCTGGAAAGGTCCAGAGAGAAAAACACGTCAGCAAAGCCTCTCTTTGCCCACAAAGCATCACCACGTAGATGGCACATACAGGGCTAAACATCAAACCAGCACAAGTGATCTAAGTAACATGTCTGACTTTCCTGCTTTGTCCATCCAATAATGGTCCCAGAGGGAGACATGATTCAAACAATCAGATTGTCAAAGACCAGACTTGGGACTAGATCACTTTATATATCATATATCCTGTCCCATTAAACACTCCCAGGGCAGGTACAGCACGGGGTTAGATACGGAGTAAATCTCCCTCTACACTGTCCCTATCAAATACTCCCAGGACAGGTACAGCACGGGGTTAGATACAGAGTAAATCTCCCTCTACACTGTCCCCATCAAACACTCCCAGGGCAGGTACAGCACAGGGTTATATACAGAGTAAAGCTCCCTCTACACTGTCCCTATCAAACACTCCCAGGGCAGGTACAGCACAGGGTTAGATACAGAGTAAAGCTCCCTCTACACTGTCCCCATCAAACACTCCCAGGACAGGTACAGCACGGGGTTAGATACAGAGTAAAGCTCCCTCTACACTGTCCCCATCAAACACTCCCAGGACAGGTACAGCACGGGGTTAGATACAGAGTAAAGCTCCCTCTACACTGTCCCCATCAAACACTCCCAGGACAGGTACAGCACGGGGTTAGATACAGAGTAAAGCTCCCTCTACACTGTCCCCATCAAACACTCCCAGGACAGGTACAGCTCGGGGTTAAATACAGAGTAAAGCTCCCTCTACACTGTCCCCATCAAACACTCCCAGGACAGGTACAGCACGGGGTTAGATACAGAGTAAAGCTCCCTCTACACTGTCCCCATCAAACACTCCCAGGACAGGTACAGCTCGGGGTTAGATACAGAGTAAAGCTCCCTCTACACTGTCCCCATCAAACACTTCCAGGACAGGTACAGCACGGGGTTAGATACAGAGTAAAGCTCCCTCTACACTGTCCCCATCAAACACTCCCAGGACAGGTACAGCATGTGGTTAGATACAGAGTAAAGCTGCCCGTTGTGCCTCAGTCCCAACCTGGTCGCACCAGGGCGTCACTTAAGATCATAAGAAATAGTCCATTCAGCTGATCGAACCTGCTCCCCCACTTTCAAAAACCTTTCAAATAACCTATTTCACAGGAAAACTGTGGCAGTCGGCGGGATGAGAGGAGACTGCACCCAGTCACCTCCTCCCTCTCCCGAGGTGGACCGAGCAGAAGAGGGAGCAGCCTCCTCTTGGCGTCTGGCATCAGGGAAAAGGGTGCGACTACGAAGTGAACTTACGGGCACCGTGGGCGGCAGGGTCGGGGACTCCAGCACTGGGGTCGGGAGAGCGGTAGGGAGGTCAGCGTCCGAGGTGGGCGAGGTCTGAGGCGAGGTGGACGAGGTCAGGGGTGCCGCGGGCACAGGGAAGGCGGCAGTGCCCTCGCTGTGCTCCTGCTGCCTCTTCTGGCTGCTGCGGGTGAAGAGTTTGGTCAGCTGCTGGTACTTGTTGGCCCGCTTCTGCGCGGGGCTGGGCTGGGCGGCCGGCGGCTGCTCGATGGTCGTCCGCCTCTTCAGCGCCCGGGGTATGGCGGCTCGAATCCGCAGCAGCTCCTCCATGTCCTGAATGGCCTCGGTGTCCGGCAGGGAAACCGGCTGAAGCCGGGTGGGGCTGAGGGGCCGCGGGATACTCTCGGGGTCCACGGCGTCGCTGGGCTGCAGGATGCTGGCGATTTCGGACTCTACCTCACCCGCCTCCACCAGGGGAAGGGGGGAATGCCTGTTGTCCGGAGGCGGAGCTGGGAAATCGAGGATCTTTCTGCTGACTGTAATAAAAAAAAGAGGGAGAGAAAATGGCGCAAACATTTAAATCAGAAACCCACAAATCGACACAACACACACTGATCCTAATCTCCAATTTATCACTCCTCTCTTAGTCATTTTTTTAAAAAAAAATCACTCACGGGATGTGGGCATCACTGGCCGGGCCCAGCATTTATTGCCCGTCCCTAATTGCCCCTCGAGAAGGTGGTGGGTGAGCCGCCTTCTTGAGCCGCTGCAGTCACTGTGGTGCAGGTACACCCACCGTGCTGTTAGGGAGGATTTTTACCCATGACTCATTCCCCTATCACCCCTGGGCTCACTGACCTACACTGGCTCCCAGCCAAGCAATGCCTCAACTTTAAAACTCTCATCCTCATTTTCAAATTCCCCCATGGCCTCTCCCCCACCCCCTCCTTATCTCTGTAATCACCTCCAGCCCCCACAACCCTCCGAGATCTCTTCGCTCCTTCAATTCCGGCCTCTTGGGCATCCGATTTTAATCGCTGCACCATCGACGCCCGTGCCTTCAGCTGCCTGGACCCTAAGCTCTGAAATTCTCTCCCTCCCTCCCTCTCTCTCCTCCTTTAAGATGCTCCTTAAAGTCTACCACCACTTTGACCAAGCTTTTGGTCACCTGTCCCGATATCTCCTTATGCGGCCTGGTGTCAGACTTTGCTTTTGAACACTCCCGTGAATCTCCTCAGGACTCTTTCCCTACTCTAAAGGCGATGTAATTTAACCCTTCCTCGGAGCGAGCGCAAAGGACACCGACGCTCCCTAATCCCGCTGGCTCACCCAGTCACTCACGTCAGAGTCTAAACACAGAGTCTAAGCAGGCTATTCAGCCACAGGGGCGTCACTGATCGAATGCATCCACGCACACACTTTCCAACTGGACTTTCGAGACAGAGGGATGTGTCGGGGCAGAGTGATTCCACCCCACCCCACCCATCCCCAATAGCATTCCAGCACAATGCCCTGAAGCCAAAACCCATTGTTCAGCGCAGAACGAGACCTGGGATCCCTCCAGCTCCTCGGTGTCAGCGTAACTCCCAGACAGAAGATCGTGGGTTCGAGGCCCCACTCTGCAGACTTGAGTACATAATCCAGGCTGACACTCCCAGTGCAACACTGAAGGAGTGCAGCGCTGTCAGAGCTGCCATCTTTTGTTGAGACATTAACAGGAATTTGCGTTTACATAGCACCCAAAGTGCTTCACAGGAGAGCTGTCAAATGGGATCTGGCATCGGGCAACATGAGGAGATAGTCAGACAGGTGACCAAAGGTTTGGTCAAAGAGAGATGTTTTCAGGAGAGTCACTGCCCACAGACAAGCAGGGCATTCACCTGCTACCCTAGCCAACATTCCACCCTCAACTAACCCCACCAAAAATGGATTAACTGGTGACACAGCTCACGGGTGTTTGCGGGATCATTCTGTACACAAAATGGCTGCGTTTTTCCACACGTGAACAGTGACTACACTTCAAAAGCATTTCAGTGGCGGGAAGCACATTGAGACACCCTGAGGTGAACCACGCTATACAAATGCGGTTCAGTGGGTAGCACTCTCACCTCAGAGTCGTGGGTTCAAGCCCAACTTCAGAGACTTGAGCTTAAAATCTAGGCCCAGTGCAGTACTGAGGGAGTGCTGCACTGTCAGAGGTGCCATCTTTCAGATACCCCCGTCTGCCCTCTCGGGCGGACGTTGAAGATCCCGTGGCACAATTTCGAAGAGGAACAGGGGAGTTCTCCCCGGTGTCCTGGCCAAATATTGATCCCTCAATCAACATCACAAAATACAGATTATCTGTCCATTATCACGCTGCTGTTTGTGGGATCTTGCTGTGCACAAATTGACTGCAACATATCCTACAACAGTGGCTACACTTCAAAAGGTGCTTCATTGGCACTTTGGGACATCCTGAGGTGGTGAAAGGCGCTAGAGAAATGAAAAAATCTTTTTGCCCCAAAAAAATCTTGCTGCAGTTCAGTAAAGAATAGAGCTTCACAACTTATTGACAAGGCAGATGTGCAGACGTAGACGTGCAGACGTAGACGTGCAGACGTAGACGTGCAGACGTATACGTGCAGGCAGACAGGCAGGCAGACAGGCAGGCAGGCAGACAGGCAGGCAGGCAGGCAGACAGACAGACAGACGTACAGACAGACAGACAGACGTACAGAGACAGACAGACGTACAGAGTCAGACAGACGTACAGAGTCAGACAGACGTACAGAGACAGACAGACGTACAGAGACAGACAGACGTACAGAGACAGACAGACGTACAGAGACAGACAGACGTACAGAGACAGACAGACGTACAGAGACAGACAGACAGACGTACAGACAGACAGACAGACAGCCTCACCTTCCTGTGCGTGTTGGAGCTGTGGGTATCTCTTCACGGCGGTGGCTGCAGGGTACACCGGAGGGAGCCTGGTGGGGGTGGGCAGCCTTCCTCGCCTATTCACGATGGTGGGTCTGATCAGCACCGAGAGGGGCAGGACGTTCCTACGTTCCTTGATGGGAGAGGCCCGTGGACCGTCTGGGGGAACGCTGGTCCGGGCCAGTGTCGGAGGGGGCAGACTGGGCCAGGGGGAATGTGGGGAGCCGAGGAGGGCAACCTCGTATCTCCGGTACGAGGGGCTGGTGCCCCTGGGGAGCGTCCCGTATATTTGAATTGAATCGTATATTTTGCTTCGCACCCCTGCGGCCTGGAGGGAGAGACACCAAACAAAATTAATTCACTTTCCCCTCACCCATCACAGCCTCTCTCGTCTGTGTACTCTAACAGCCGCCTCTTCTCCAAATTACCCCTTCCTTCAACACGACTTTGCTGCCACCTCAGAATTACATTGCGTTGTCAATGAGGAACTACCTGGTCATTGTCACATTGCTGTTTGTGGGAGCTTGCTGTGCACAAATTAGCTGCTGAATTTCCTACCTTACAACGGTGACTACACTTCAAAAGTACTTCGTTCATTGGCTGTAAAGCGCTTTGGGACCCCCCCACAACACCTCCCCCGCCCCCCAACCCGAGGTACGAAGGGCGCTATATAAATGCAAGTCCCTTCCCGAAATTAAAAACCTCTCCTTGTTTCCTTCTCGAAGGCTCAGTAAAGAACGGATCGCACGCACGTCAGTTGAAATCTTACTGCCTGTGCCGATCGAGGCTGTGGCTATTTCCTAACGGTGGGAACGCCTGAGCTTCCCGATACCCCGCGTGAGGATCATCGGCAAAAAAGTCAGCTCGGGGTCGGGGGGGGGGGTGGGGAGAGTGAGAAAAAAAGGAGATTGTTTTCTTCAGCTGGGCCTTTTATGATCTGAAATCCATTGCTCGAAAAGGGCAGTGGAACCAAACAGTGGCTTTCAAAAAGGAACTGGATAAATACTTGAAGGGGAAAAGCAAGTGTAGGGCTAGGAGGAGAAGTGGGAATATTTGGATAACTCCTTCAAAAGACCCAGCGTAGGCAGGATGGGGTGAATGGCCTCCTGCACTGAAGTACAACTCTATTATTCCTTGCGTACTCCAGTCCCACTGAATTGGATGGCTTCATTTAGACAACAGTTGCCAGACCGATTCAGTGCTTCACCCCATAAATCTCTGGTTTCCTTGATGGCGCAACAGTAAAAATTGGACAAGGGTGTTCCTTTAATCCCAGAAGGCAATATCTGGAATTCGAATAACACAGCACTCCCAACACCCAAGTGTCAGAGGTAAGGCGTTACTAAAGAGGTGTAGACCTAAATTGTAGAAGTCAGCGTTTTGGTATAAGGTGGAGTCGCTGAGATAATTTATCCCACCATAGCTGTACATAGCCTTGGGTCAGTTCACATCTGGAGACGTTAGTTGATGATTGCACACTGCTCAGTTCCATTCATAACATCTCACCTACTGAAGCAGTCTGTGTCCACATGCAGCAAGACCTGGACTATATCCAGGCTTGGGCTGATCAGTGGCAAGTAACATTCGCGCCACACAAGAGTCAGGCAATGACCATCTCCAACAAGAGAGAATCTAATCATCTTTGCTTGACGCTCAACAGTATTAGCGTCACTGAATCCCCCCACCATCAACATCCCAGGAGTCCCCATTGACCAGAAACCTAACTGGACCAGCCATATAAATACTGTGGCTACAAAAGCAGGTCAGAGGCTGGGAAATCTGCAGTGAGCAATTCATCTCCTGACAGCCCAAAGCCTGTCCACCATCTACAAGGTACGAGTCAGGAGTGTGGTGGAATACTCTCCACTTGCCTGGATGAGTGCAGCTCCCACAACACTCAAGTAGTTTGACAGAATCCAGGACAGAGCAGCCCGCCAAATCGGCATCCCATTCACCTCAACCATACATTCCCTCCACCACCGGCATACAATGGTCAGCAATGCATACCATATACAAGATGCACTGCAACAACTTGCCAAGGCTACTTTGACAGAACCTTACAAACCCACGATCTCTACCACCTAGAAGGACAAGGGCAGCAGGCGCATGGGAACACCACCACCTGCAAGTTCCCCTCCAAACCATGCACCATCCTGACTTGGAACTATATCACTGTTCCTTCACTGTCGCTGCACCACACGGACTGTGGCAGTTCAGGGCAGCTCACCACCACCTTCTCAAGGGCAGCAAATGTTGGCCAGGCCAGCAATGCCCACATCCCTCGAGTGAATTAGCATGCTCAGTTCTGGGCACCACATCTCAGGGAGGACGTGTCAGCCTTAGAGAGGGTAGAGTGCACATTCATCAGGATCCTACAGTGGGAATTAGCTTAAAATTGAGAGACAAGGTGACATAAACTTGGCTTGTATTTCAAGATTGGCAAGGGTGATCTAATCAAGGTGTCCGTATTTCGAGTTGAAGGGTGATCTAATCGAGGCGTTTAAAATGATTCCAGGATTCGATGGGGCAAGTACAGAGCAACCGTTTCCTCTGGCAGGGGAATCCAGCACCGGGAAGTGGAGGAGGCAGGGGGAATAACCTCTGAGTGAAATCAGGAAGCACTTTCCCATGTCTAGAGGGCTGTGGAAACCTGGGACATTCTAACATCATCAATTAAAATTTTCAGACTCGAGATAGATAGAATTGCTTTGGGTTAAGGACATGGGGCAAAGATGGGTAAATAGAGTTGAGACACAGATCAGCCTTGATATAACTGAATTGCGGGATAGACTTGAGGGATTGAACAACCCAACTGCTCAACACTACAGCCGCCAGTGTCTTTCTATGGCCACTTTAGATTCTGATCATGGCTTACCTTGTTTGGTAAAACTGCTAAATCAAGATCCGTTTGTCTCCAGGAGCCTCCTTGCTTGGCTGCGTTCCAGATCTGTTCGTGCTCTGTAATGACACAGACACAAATACAATTAGATTTAACTCTCCTCAGGCCCCCTTGGCATTACGGGGGTCCAAAATGGCAAGGGGCCCCGGTTATCAGCAGCTCGGAGGGGGGGGGAGGTGGGGGGGAGAGCGTGACAGAGACCCTCACGGCCTCGTCGGTCGGTTTGCTTGCCAACCCTTGGCTAAGGAACGTTGCTCAGTGAACACTATGTCTTTTCTGTGCACTAGAGAGGTAGGATGTAGTTAAAGACAATGGACATGGGAAAATGAAGAGGCCATTCAGCCCCTGAAGAATGGGCTGCCATTCAGCTGGCAGATCTGACCTGTCTTGGTCCCATAACTCATATATACTAGCGTACGAAGTAGGCCATTCAGCCCCTCAAGCCTGCTCTACCATCCAATAAGATCATAGCTGATCTGACTGTGGCCTCAACTCCCAATCCCATCTACTCCTGATAACCACTGACTCCCTCATTAGTCAAGAACCTACCTAGCTCTGCCCTAAAAATATTCAACAACCCTGCTTCCAGTGCTCTCTGGGGAAGAGAATTCCACAGATCCACAACCCTCAGAGAAAAAAAAATGTCTCCTCATCTCAGCCTTAAATGGGAAATCCCTCATTTTTAAACTGCGTCCTCTGGTTCTAGTCTCTCTCACGAGGAGAAACATCCTTTCACCAGCCATCGGCCCAACAAAAAGTTATCAGTCTCAAGTGTGACAATTTTAATTAACCCCCAGCCTCAACAGCTTTTATTTGGGGCGGGGGTGTTGGGGGTGCGGGGGGGGAAGAGAGGCTTCCAGGTTTCCGTGTTTTGTGTGAAGAAGTGCTCCCTCACACCACCCTTGGACACACAAACACATTCACAGTCTTATTTTCCAATCAGGGTTAACAGGGACAGGAACACCTCTGAATGAATTTAATATGGCACCTCAGGCTCTAATGTCCTGGTTTGAGTACCCCAGTACCACACCTGCATTTTCCCCACAGGGTATGTCTCTGCAATTTGCATACAAGTCTACTTCTTGACTGAAGTACCAGGGATGACCAGAGAAGCTGGGAGTGTCCAACTTCGAACACAGGAAGACAAGGGGAGACAAGATTCTGAGGGGGTTTGACAGGGTAGATGCTGAGAGGATGTTTCCCCTTGTGAGAAGAATCTAGAACCAGGGGACACAGTTTAAAGATAATGGGTCTCCCATGTAAGTGGAGAAGAGGGGGGAATTTCTTCTCTCCGAGTCGCTAGTCTTTGAAATTCTATCCCAGAGAGAACAGTGGAGGCTGGGTCTTTGAATATATTCAAGGCTGAGCGGGACAGATGGTTGATTGACAAGGGAGTCAAGGGTTATGGGGAACATACAGGTAGGTGTAGTTAAGGTCACAATCAGTTCAGCCATGATCTTATTGAATGGTGCAGCAGACTTGATGGGCTGAATGGCCTTTACCTGCTCCTATTTCTTATGATTTGTAGAGGCATTCAAAATCATGAGGGATAGGACATAGGGAGAAACTGTTTCCACTAGCAGGACGGTCGGTAGCCAGAGGACCCAGATTTAAAGTAATTGGCAATAAGGCCAAGTAGGAGATGAGGAGAATTATTATTATTTTTTTAAACACAGCGAGTTGTTGTGATCTGGAATGTGCTGCCTGAAAGGGCGGTGGAAGCAGATTCAATAGGAACTTTCAAAAGGGAATTGACTAAATAGTTGAAAAGGTGGAAGTTTACAGAGTTCTGGGGAAAGAGTAGCAGGGAGTGGGACTAATAGGATACCTCTTCCAATGAGCCAGCAGAGGGATGATGGGCCGAATGACCTCCTCCTGTGCTGTATCATTCTACGATGTAAAGCTTTCATACCCAGGTTGAGGATAATTAACATATTGCTTCCCAGAGTCTAGACTTACTGCTCTCATAGCTGTGGGTCTGTGAAGGTTTCTTCTCGTACGCAACGTCCAGATCTGCCTCGGCCCAAACACTAGGCATTTTCTTTTTCTTCAACGTGTCACCTGTGAGAAATGAATAAGTTTATCATCAACTCCACAATCATTTACCCTGAATTTCAGTGCCATCAACGGCCAAGTATCACTGGTATCAGCAGGAATGAGCACAGTCCTGCTACACTGCAAGCAATCCTCACCTGGGATAAACAGTGAGTGTACAGTTACACAGTGAGTGCCCCTTACCCCGAATAAACAACCTGGGCAATTAGAAGCTGGTCCTGTAATATATCCTGGTACAAACTAGTGTGGCTGGGGCTCTGGTTAAACAGATACTAGGCCAAAGCTACAGTTACATAGTGAATAATCCTCACCTTGCTGAGCCAACAGTGGCTCTGTACAGCTATAGCGAGTAACCCTTACTCTGAATAATTTGGGACTCTGTACAGTTACTCAGTAACCCCTACAGTCATACAGTAACAGTAGCCGCTCAGTCACGCAGTAACTGTTACCCTGAATAATTAGTGACTCCATTGCAGTATTACAGCCTGCACAGTCAGTTACACAATGACCCTTACCAGGACTCTGTAGAGTTACACAGTAACCCTCCACAATTGCAGAGTCACACAGTAACCCCTCATCTGAATAATTAGTGACCTTGCTTGAGTTGAGGCCAACCAACTCAGCTCTTGCTGCGGGTGGGGCTTGTAACATTTCTGGCTGACATAACTCTTGAGCCATTGGTAGGTGGGGAATGAGCAGAAAGAGAAGCTGACATCTTATTTCATATAATTCGAGCTCCTCATTACAGTCAAGGGAACACATCAAAAATCTTCACCTGTATTGACGTTGAATGCTCCAGGATCGAGTGCAAAACTAGTCTTCACTCTTCCTCCCAGCGAACCATCCTCTGCTTCAGAAGGCAGTTTGTGAGGCTCGGGAGCCCTCAAGGTAGCTGAGAGCAGCGGCTGAACATTCTCACGCGGGCCAACTCGGGTAAACGGATCTATTGAGTAGCAGGTTCCGGGATATGCCAACGGGCTCTGACTGAACAAGGCTGGCTGGTGAGGGGACTGGCGCTCCAAGGTGCCACTGGGTGAAGACTGGGACTCGTAGACAGGACACACGAGGGGGTAGGCGGAGGGGTCAGGTTTCTCGAGTGGAGTCATGGGGCTAAACCCTTGTCGGGGGGAGGGGGCTTGATCTGGCTGAGTGCGTGGCTCCTGTGAGTAAAGCATTGGAGAACCAGGAAACATTGGACGAGGAGAGGGGGCTCGATCTGGCTGAGTGCGTGGCTCGGAACCAGGAAACATTGGACGAGGAGAAGGGGCTCGATCTAACTGGGTGCGTGGCTCCTGCTGTGAGTAAAGCACTGGAGGAGTGACTGAATTGTAAGGAGAGGGAGACCAATGCGGTGTCAACAATTGTGGGTAGGCTTGTGAGGGATGTGGTGACTGGCTTTGAGTCATACTAACAATGGGCAACAGCTCACTGCATTTACTCTGTGATTCCAACTTGCTTGAACCATAGGTGTTGGATGCTGCCACAGTGGTCACTGGGCCGTCTTTTTGATAGGTCTGAAACTTAAAAAAGAAAATGCAAAACTTCAAACGTGATCATCGACCTGAAACATTAACTCTTTCCCCCCCACAGGTGCCTCCCGACACCTGCCAAGCGTTTGCCAGCGCTTTCTGATTGGCATTGCAGATTTCCAGAATCTGCAAGTATTTTCCTTCTGAATCTGTGCGAACCAGCCACAGGTGACATATAGAATTTAATTTCCTCTCTCCCTTCCCCCCACCCCGTCCTGTGGTCAGCAGTGCCTCAGTTGGTAGCGCACTCGCTTTTGAGTCAGGAGCTCTTGAATCAAGTCCCACCACCCCCAGGGGGCTGAGCACAAAAAAAAACAAATCAAGGCTGACACTCCAGTGCAGTACTGAGGGAGTGCTGTCTTTCGATGGGATGAGCTCCGCCTGACCCCTCTCGGGTGGATGTAAAAGATCCCACTGCACCAATTCCAATAGGAGCAGGGGAGTTCTCCCCAGTGTCCCCGGCCAATGTTTATCCCTCAATCGACATCTCACACACACAAAAAAAAACCCAGATGATCTGGTCATTATCACATTGCGGTTTGTGGGATCTTGCTGTGTGTAAATGGGCTGCCACATCGCAACAGTGACTACGTTTCAAAAAGAATACTTCGTTGGCCGCAAAGGTCTTTGGGACATCCTGATGTCATGAAAGGCGCTATATAAATGCAAGCGCTTTCTCGTTTCACAACGTTACGTTTCCCTCCTCCCCGGATGTCCAAGTAACCCCCATGCATACCTTGGCTTCCTGTGGTGTGTTGTCAGTAGCCGCACAGCTGCTCTGCGTGGACCACATCGAATCCAGCTCCTGTGATAATTTGTCCAGTTTAAACGTCGCATCGTTGAGTTTCTTTTGCTCAGATTGAAACAGGTGGTCTGTCTGGCATTCTTTTATTGAACGGGGGTGGGGGAAAAAAAAAAGGAACAAGAGGGAGAGACGTCAAGGAGGGAGACCTGAGAGATGATGGAGAGCCTGGGAGCTGTTTCATGGTTAAAGAGTCTAGCGCTGCCAGAAATGCCCCACTCAACAATGAACATCAGAACAGGAGGGAGCCATTCAGCCCCTCGAGCCTGTTCCGCCATTCTGACCTGTGTTGTAACTTCATTTACCTGCCCTGGTTCCATTTTCCATTTTAAAAAATGTCCCCCGCGCTCAACATGTTCTTTTGGGGAAAGTTTTTCCAGAGTTCTACTGTTCTTTGAACAAGCGCTTCCTGTCATAACCTTAAAATTAGAGCTAGGCAATTCAGGGGTGATGTCCCCTCGTTGTGACAATCCCCCCCCCCCCCCCACCCCACGACCCATGAACCCCCCCACCCCCCCACTCCACCAACCCAACCCCCCCACCCCCTGCTGCACTCCCCACCCCCACCCCCCCACCGAGAAGATCGAGAGAAACTATCTCCCCTATCACACCCTTTAACCATCTTAAACACCTCATTAAAGGGGGATTGGAGTATGGGAATAAGGAAGTCTTGCTACAATTGTACAGGGCTCTGGTGAGACCACATCTGGGACACTGTGCGCAGTTTTGGTCTCCATACTTAAGGAAGGATATACTTGCAGTGGAGGCTGTACAGTGAAGGTTCACTAAATTGGTCCCTTGGATGGGGGATGTCCCTGTGAGGAGAGGTCGAGTAAACTGGGTCTATATTCTCTGGAGTTTAGAAGAACGAGAGGTGATCTCATTGAGGCCTACAAAATTCTGAAGGGGCTCAAACAGGGATTGTTTCCACTGGTCGGGGAATCTGAAACACGGGGCCACAGTCTGAGGGTAAGGGGTCGATCATTTAGGATTGAGGAGATGAGGAGAAGTTACTTCACTCAAAGGATTGTGAATCTTTGGAATTCTCTATACCAGAGGGTAGTGGGTGCTCCATCGTTGGATACATTTAAGGCTGGGATAGACAGATCTTTGGCCTCTCGGGGAATCAAGGGATATGGGGCGTGGATGGGAAAAGTGGGAGTTGAAGCTCAAGGTCAGCCATGATCATATTGAATGGCGGAGCAGGCTCGAGGGGCCGGTTGGTCTACTCCTGCTTCTTGTCTATCGCCCCTTAATATTCTATACTCAAGGGAATACAAGCTGAGCCTATGCAAGCCGCTCTCATAATTTAACCCTCTTAAACCCACTAACATTCGAGTGAATCTGCGATGTGCCCCTTCAAAAAGAGATTTGCATTTATTGCTGAAAAAATAGAGGCATGTCGAATCTTTTCTGTCTTGTCCTCAACAGGGCACTTTGCAAGAAGTGCTGGGCAGTTAACTGTCAGTCACCATCAATTGGTGCATTCTCCATGGCAACGCCTCTACCGGAGTCCACTTGCCAACCATCAGCACTCTCTTCTCTCACAGTATAAATAGTTATTTTCCCCTTGTATTAGTATTCTTGCAAATGTCCTGATGAGTGCAAGACGAAAAGCTTCAACACCTTTTTTTTTTCAGCAATACTCAATTTCTGTATTACCAAACGTCTACTTGAATTTATATAGCGCTCATCACGGCCACCGGACGGCTCCAAGCGTTTTGCAGCCAATTGATACCTTTTGAAGTGTAGTCACTGTTGGAATGTAGGAAACACAACAGCCAATTTGTGCACAGCAAGCTCACTCAAACGCCAATGTGATAATGACCAGATAACCTTTTTTTCTATGTTGATTGAGGCCAGGACGCCGAGGAAAACGCCCCTGGTCTTCTTCGAAATAGTACCTCGGGATTTTTTACATCCACCCGAAGGGGGAAGGCAGGGTCTTGGTTTAAGGTCTTATCCAAAAGATGACACTCCCTCAGTATTGTGTTGGAGTGTCAGCCTTGATTTTCGTGCTCAAGCCCTGGAGCGGGACTTGAACCTGGGACCTGGTGACTCAGGGTCAAGCGTGCCATCCATTGAGCCACAGCTGAAGATCAATATATCCTTCCGGAGGTGTGGTGCCAAGAACACAGCACTCCAATTGGGATGTGAATGAGGAGGCAGATGGAGGTAACCCTAGAAATGACACCGCCATTGACAGTGGGCTTTTCATACGCACAGAATCCCCCATTATAGGCAACGGCCTGTATAACGGGGCAGTGTCAAGAGTTCTCTGTTACATTCCACAGCTCACTGTCGAAGAATGCATCTAGATTCTTATTAGGCATTGGGAATCAAAGGTAATGGTGGGGGTAGATGGGAATGTGGAATTCAAAACACAAGACGACCCAGCCATGATCTTACTGAAAGGCAGAGCAGGCTTGAGGGGCCAAATGGTCTTTTCCTATTTCTTGTGTTCTTATGTAGTTAAGCCATAAAATCTAGTACATGTGCACCAATTAAAGGGGATTAGAAGGGTTTAAGTACACGAGCAGAGCTTCACAGGGGCAGAGATGCAAAAAGAAAACAAATCTTTAAAGCAGCTAAAAACGTCACAGGTTTGCTGCGTCAAGCACAACACAAGAGTTCGTGTTTAACATGAGCTTCGCAGTGGCCGTGCTGCGGAGAGTCTGAATACAGGGCAACACCTGTGGGGAGCAGGGGAGTGAGGTCTCACCGCGTAAAGCTCTTGATAGGCACGGTTGGCTTTCGAAGAAGAGCAGGGCAGTTCTCCCTGGTGTCCTGGAGCCAACATTTATCCCTCAATCAACATCCACAAAAACAGAGTACCCGCTCATTTTCACATTTGGCGTTTGTGGGAGCTTGCTGTGCGCAAATTTGGCTGCTGTGTGTATTACATTACAAGAGGAGCTACACTTCAGAAAAGCGCTCCGTGGGTTGCAAAGCGCTTTCCGAGATTGTGACAGGTGCTATGTAAATGCAAGTCAGCCTATCTTCACAACCTCCTGGTAGAGTCACTGACTCCGACACTCGATGAGGTTATCGTCAGTGAAAGGCAACTCAGGAAAGAGGTATCAGGGGAGCTGACGGTCCATTCGACAAGACCTCAGGGAAAAGATATCTGCGCAATGTTACGAGGCATTTGTTGAAGGAACAGATTGCGTACAGCTCCATAACGCACGTTAGTGCCCTTGGGGTCCACAGCGACCGCTCGCTGACCAGAGGCTGCCTGGCCAGTTATACATGTTGAGGGGGAAACAGGACCGGGCGTTCATTGCAACGCTCCCACAGTCGACTGCCCAGGCACGCTCGCAAAGGAGAGCAGGGGTGGCCGCTGCTTGTGACAAACACGCCAACAAGAGTCAGGGGAGGAGAACGAGGGAGATAAAGGATTCCACATAGAAGCGGGCACTTAAAAACTTTCAACGTAGCCATGGGAAAAACAGTTTCAATCACCAACTTGGATTGAGGGACCTCTCTGCTTTATCTGTCCTAGGGCCACATTGATATGGAGATAGACTTACCTAACATAGCTGGAAAGACATTGCCCAAGGGTGATGGGCTGACTTCAAGCTGTTCGTCCGTCATTCTTCTGCAAGCGTACGGTGTGCTGTTGGGGCACAGCTGATCGAGTAACACGGAGACCCTAAAGCGAAAGCAGGATACATGTGAATTCACAAATGCTACAACAACATGGTTGGGTGGTCTTGTGGCTCAGTGAATAACGTCCCTGCCTCTGAGCCAGAAGCTCCGGGTTCCAAGTCCCACTTCAGGACTTGATGGCCAAGGAAGGTGCGTTCGTAATGCGGCCAAACAGGTTGATTTGGCAAATTTGCAAATCCTTCCGACACACGCCAATGGCAGCCAGTAAGAGTGGGAGAGACTCCTGGTCAGCCGTGTGATGGAAAGAAAAGTCGGAGCCTCTACCATCACTATCCATAGCTCCAGACTACAACATGCATGTAAAAGTGAATGCTGCGACAGCATGTCGGACTCTGAATGAACTGTAACACACACCACTACCACCACAACATGACTGCATGAGCCAAGACCCACTTAACCCCATTTAACAGAACTGCTACAAGCAGGACAGAGGTTCCCAGCAGCCAAGATGCCAACCATGGTTTGGTGGATCATGTTTTCACCTCAGAGTGTGAAGGTTCAAATCCTACTCCAGACACCTGATCACACAATCCAGGCTAACACTCCGGGGCAGTACTGAGGGAGTGCTACATTATTGGAGGTGCCTTTTTTTTTTTGGACGAAATATTAAACCCCATCTTCCCTCTCACATAAGGAAAAAGATCCCATGTCGGCATTTCCAGGAAGAGCAGGAGCTGTTCTGCCCGGTGTCCTGGGCCAATATTTACACCTTCCGCCAACATCACTAAAGCAAATTATCTGGTCATTAGCTGTTGGTGGCATCTTGCTGTGCACCAAGTGTCTGCTGCATTTCTTAGCGTACAACAGTGACCACACCCCAAGTGCACAAAGTGCTTTGGGACGTCCTGAGGTCACGAAAGGAATTCTTTCCTTCGGACGTCTGCAGCAATATAACTGTTCGCCGTCTAAATCCAGAACTGGTGCAGAGATCCCGCCAGAAAATAATCAACAAAGCAGCAACAACTTACAATTTATGGCTTCGGAAGGTACCGGGACAACGAGCAGTGCACCCCGTTGGAGAAAATAAAACAACTGGCCCAGTACCCACTGGCAACTGCCTTTGGATTAGTAATTGGAAACTTGAGCCCTGTGCTGGCAGCTAAAAGCACACAAGGAATCTGCATCTACTTACAACATGAAGAGTCTTGTTAACTGACAGTGGAGGTGGTGTGGAATTGGTTATTAAGCCCGCTCGATGAAAGCTTCAATTGGATGATAGTATATGTGTCAGGAGACAGAGGGCTCTCTGTAGCTGCGACGTTGAAACGTGAACTGCACTGGAGTGACAACAGCTCATGCGAAGACCTGTATATCCTGCTGGCTGGACCCACCCAATGTTCCACAGTAGCAATTGAGTCAGCCAATATTTCTGGGTGGGGACACCACTCCTATTGTTCCCTCTGGTTGCTGCTGTGGAGAGAAAGGGTGAAGCCATTTTCGCTGCTGTTTCACAATGAGCCAAGCCAGTGAAATCAACTGAGTCTAGTTTGTTACCACTGTCGGCCTTGTTGATGGTAGACTATGGGAGAAAGTGGAAGGGATAGGTTGGGAAAATCAAAGGATCCCAGGGCCTTATCATTACTTAGCGACCCCAATGACTGGGAAGTGCACGTGTTAACACAGGACAAGGGTCAGGAGCACGCTCATTGTGTTGTCCTTCCCAGTCAGAATGGCCACTTGGGGAAGCTCCAAGACTAGGCGCTGGTGCTCCTGGGAAGTGTAGAAGAGGAGATACATAACATCTCCTGAATTATCAGATGCCCCTTGGCTAGAAAGTCTCCAAAATGCAACGAGATTTGTTGAGTCTTGTTACAGTTGTACAGGGTTTTGGTAAGACCACATCTGGAATAGTGCGTGCAATTTTGGTCTCCATATTTAAGGAAGGACATGCTTGCATTGGAGGCTGTACAGCAAAGGTTCACTAGACTGGTCCCTGGGATGATGAGGCTGTCGTATGATGAGTGGTTCAGTAAATTGGGTCTATATTCTCTGGAGTTTAGAAGAATGAGAGGCGATCTCATTAGACCGTACAAAATTCTGAAGGGGCTTACTAGGGTGGACACTGTGAGACTGTTTCTGCTGGTCGGGGAATGTAATGCACGGGCATACAGTCTCAGGATAAGGGGCCGATCATTATGACTAGGATGAAGAGAATTTTCTTAACTCAAAAGGGTTGTGAATCTTTGGAATTCTGTACCCCAGAGGGTTGTGGATACTCCATTGTTCAATATATTTAAGGCTGGGATAGACAGATTCTTGGTCTCTCAGAGAATCAAGGAAAACGGGGAGCAGGCGGGAAAATGGAGTCGAAGCCAAAAATCAGCCATGTTCGTATTGAATGGTGGAGCAGGCTTGAGGGGCCGTATGGTCTACTCCTGCTCTTATTTCGTAAGTTTTTATGTTCTAATCGACACCTTGCACAATGTAAGCAAAACAAATCGAATTCCTTCCCATTTACTGTTTCCATATCGAATCCGTAAGGCCAAAGCCCTCCCGATTTGCTCCCGTTGTGTGGAATCCAATGGATCAAACTCTGTCATATGCACCCCTGTCTTAGAACTTCAAACCCATTCTCAATCACTTCCACTGTACATGGTCCCAACGGACCAAACATTGCCCCATTGTAGAGAATCCTAATGAATCAAATGACTTCTCATTCGCTCCCATTATAGGGCAAAACTCCTTCCCATTGTACAGAATTCCAAAGGCCCAAATCCCTTCCCAGAAACTCCCACTATGGTGGTGGTGGTGGTGTTAGTTCGCTTGGTGCCCGAGTTGCTGTGGCAACTTGCTTTTTGTTGTAAGTCTGGAGCAATGGATAGTGATGGTAGAGGCTCCAACGTTCATTCTATCGCACGGCTGACCAGGAATCTCTCCCACTCTTACCACCCGCCATTGGCGTGTGTTGGAAGGATTTGCAGGTTGATACTCGACCTGTTTGGCTGCGTTATGAACCCACCTTCCTTGGCCGTCAAGTCCTGGGGCGGGACTTGAACCCGGAGCTTCTGGCCCAGAGGCAGGGACGCTACCCACTGCGCCACGAGACCTCCACAGCTCCCACTGTTTCGAATCGCAATAGACCAAATTCCGTTCCTATTGAATAGACCCCCTATGGAGCAAACACCTTGGCTTGTACATCAGAGGTAGAGAGAACAGATACACGCGATGTAAGGGAGTGGTTAAATAAACTTGCAGTTGAGAGATTTAAGGGTTGACAGAGGTACCAGAGGCAGAAATTGGGAGTTAAATTCCTGCCTTTTAACTTCTCCACCCTGACCCAGCTCTCAATGTTCACAACTTTAAGGACCTATCAATGAATTGATACCATTGGTGCAGCAAACACGGTTTCCACAACAATGTTAGGTGTGGCCTGCACCCATAGGCACTCTCAGCATGATTATCATGTTCAATGCTCAAGACATGTTTATGTCAAAAGTCGCTGTAAACACACTCTTAAGGCAGACATTTCAAAGATTTTTACCCGAGGATAAGGGTTCTCAATCTTTTTGCTTCTGAGGCGCCCATCCTGTTTTAAATATTAAAATTAATATTTAAATTTTAAACAGACCCCGTCCTGTAACACAAGTACTTTTTCTATACAAAAATGAGCCCTACAATTAAACAGATACCTATTATTTTTGTTTGACTTACAACTAGATTGCTACCCTCCAGTCCTTCCTCAACCTGGGCTGAGATGCTCTCTTTTCTCCACACTCTGACTGATCAGAGACATTTCACACAATTACCCAAACCATTTGCAAGATCTTTGTACCTTGAGTTCATGCTCACATGCAGCAAGATCTGGACAATATTCAGATTTGGACAAGTGGAAGTAATATCCATGCCACACAAGTGCTAGGCAATGACCATTTCCAGAGACAGAGAATCTCACCACCTCCTCTTGACATTCAACAGCATTACCATGGCTGAATTCCCACCATCAAAACCCTGGGGGGTTGCCAGTGACCAGAAACTGAACTGGACTAGCCATATAAATACTCACGAGCAGGTCAGAGGCTGGGAATCCTGTGACGAGTAACTCACTTCTTGACTCCCAAAGTCTGTCCACCATCTACAAGGCACAGGTCAGGGGTGTGATGGAATACTCTCCGCTTGCCTGGATGAGTGCAGCTCCAATAATACTCAAGAAGCTCGACACCATCAAGGACAAAGCAGTCCGCTAAATCAGCACCACATCCAACAGCTTAAACATTTACTCCCTCCACCACTGGCACAGTGGCAACAGTGTGCACCATCAACAAGATGCACCACAGGAACTCACCAAGGCTCCTTCAATAGAACCTTCCAAACCAACGACCTCTACCACAAGGAAAAGGGCAGTAGAGGCATGGGAACACCACCACCTGGAAGTTCCCCTCCAAGCCATTCACCATCCTGACTTGGAAATATATCGCCGTTCCTTCACTGTCGCTGGATCAAACTCCTGGAACTCCCTCCCTAACAGCACTATGGGTGTACCTACACCACATGGACTGCAGCAGTTCAAGAAGGCAGCTCACCACCACCTTCTCAAGGGCAATTAGGGAAGGGCAATAAATGCTGGCCCAGCCAGTAATGCCCACAGACCATGAATGAATAAAGTAAACATTCCTAAAAACACGTATTAAAAAATCTTTCATGGAATATGGGCGTCGTTGGCTAGGCCAACATTTATTGTCCATCTCTAACTGCTCTCAAGAGGGTGGTGGTGAGCCACCTTCTTGAATCACTGCAGTCCATGTGGTGTAGGTACATGCTGTCAGGAAGGGAGTTCCAGAAATTTAACCCCACAACAGTGAAGGAATGACAATATAGTTCCAAGTCAGGATGGTGTGTGGCTTGGATAGGAACATTCAGGCGGTGGGTGCTCCCATGCATCCTCTGTCCTTGTCCCTTTAGGTGGTAGAGGTCACAGGTTTGGAAGGAGCTGCTGAAAGAGCCTTCTGCACTGTATAAATATGATACTGGATGTAACTCTACTTCTTATGGTACAGCAGACAGTAATTCAATCACAACCTTCATACTCAAATTGATTCATGGAATTACAAAATCACAATATACAATATCTAAATGAATAATTTGATTTAGTTTATTGCACTTCCACTGCACAGAAATTGTAACAAGTTCCATCGTAACCAGTGGCACATTTCTGCATTCACTCCAGAGACATATAAACACATGGCAAATTCTTGGAAAACAACACAAGCCTATCCAGTCTTTCTTCATAGCTGAAATTCTCCAGTCCAGACCACATCCTGGTGAATCTCCTCTGCTCCCTCTCCATTGTAATCACACCCTCCCTATAGTGTGGCGACCAGAACTGAACACAGTACTCCAGCTGTGGCCTAACTAGCATTTTATACAGCTCCAACATAACCTCCCTGCTCTTCTATTCTAAACCTCGGCTAATAAAGGCAAGTATCCCATATGCCTTCTTAACCACTTTATCTACCTGTGCTGCTGCCTTCAGGTATCTATGGACATGTACACCAAGGTCCCTCTGATTCTCTGTATTTCCTAGGGTTCAATCGTTCATTGTGTATTCCCTGGCCGTGTTAGTCCTCCCAAAATGCATCACCTCACACTTCTCAGGATTAAATTCCATTTGCCACTGCTCTGCCCATCTTACCAGCCCATCTATATCGTCCTGTAATCTAAGGCTTTCCTCCTCACTATTTACGACGCCACCAATTTTCGTGTCAGTTGTGAACTTACTGATCATACCTCCTACATTCACATCCAGATCATTAATGTACACTGCAAACAGCAAGGGTCCCAACACCAATCCCTGTGGTACACCGCCCATCACAGGCTTCCAATCGCAAAAGCGACCTTCGACCATCACCCTCTGCCTCCTGCCACGAAGCCAATTTTGGATCCAATTTGCCAAATTGCCTTAGATCCCATGGGCTCTTACCTTCTTGACCATTCTCCCATGCGGTAACTTGTCAAAAGCCTTACTGAAGTCCATGTAGGACTACATCAACTTCACTACCCTCATCTACACAACTAGTCACCTCCTCGAAAAATTCAATCAAATTTGTTAGACATGATCTCCCCCTGACAAAGCCATACTGACCATCCCGGATTAACCCCTGCCTCTCCAAGAGGAGATTAATCCTGTCCCTCAGAATTTTTTCCAATAATTTTCCTACCACTGACGTTAGCCTCACTGGCCTGTAATTACCTGGTTTATCCCTGCTACTACCCTTCTTGAATAATGGTACTACATTCGCTGTCCTCCAGTCCTCTGGCACCTCTCCTGTGGCCAGAGAGGATTTGAAAATTAGTGTCAGAGCCCCTGCCATCTCCTCCTACCTTGCCTCACATAACAGACTGGGATACATCTCATCTGGGCCTGGGGATTTATTCACTTTTAAGCCCGCTAATACCTCCTCCCTTTCAATGCTAATTTGTGTCCCTCAGTGTCTTTCCCTCACTCCTACCCCTGTCGTTACCTGGGAATCAGGTGAGGCCCATTGTAAAGTGGAACCAAATCCTAAACGTAATGGAGGTCCCTCATTCATATAATTTGACAAAGAGAGGTCAACAAACCGGGTTATCAGACAAGAGTCTTGAGTCTCTGCATGCACAGATTGTTTAATTACAGCCACTGTACTGTCAATTTAACACTCTCCGCTTGCCTGGATGAGTGCAGCTCCAGCAATACTCAAGAAACTCAAGACCATCCAGGTCAAAGTAGCCCGCTTGATCGGCACCCTATCCACAAACATTCACTCCCTCCGCCACTGATGCACAGTGGCAACAGTGTGCACCATCTACAAGATGCACCACAGGAACTCACCACCTCCTTGGACAGCACCTTCCAAACTCACGACCTCTACCATCTGGAAGGACAAAGGCAGCAGACACATGGGAACACCACCACCTGCAAGTTCCCCTCCAAGTCACTTGCCATCCTGCCTTGGAAATATATTGCTGTTCTTTTACTGTTGCTGGGTCATCCGCCGAATGTGGGCATCATGTGTAGGAGAGACAGGTCATTAAACATTAAAATAACCGTTCTACTTCTTGATACAAGGAATTAAAAAGCTCAATCGTTGAAGAAAAGTGCGTGCGAATGGAAAAAGAATTACGTCAATACTCTCAGTGTTGGGGTTAGTGAAAGGTCTAACCATAATCACACATTGTTAGAGAGATTACATACTCAAAGCTGAAGGAGCTAGCTCACAACAGCCACAATTGTCTCAAAGCAATGTGTCAGCGTAGCTCTTTTCATTTCATTTCAAAAATATACCTCACTCAAAATATATATACATGTTACAGTGCAATCCAAATATTCCAGTCCACATAGTGCAATAAAGATTAGTTAAATACATGGCACTCTGGGGTCCCTCAATCCACTCACAGTGCAGATTGGATTTCTTCTTCTTGAGTTTTCTACTCAAAGGCAGGTCCGCCCCACAACGATGATGATCTCCACCAGGAGTAGGGCATGAAACCAGGCCCCAAATCCACCCCAGCTGAAACAGGGATTGAACCCCATGCTGTTGGCGCCAATCTGTTCCACACCAGCCGTCTAGCCAACTGAGCCAACGGGTCCTCCCCACACCCCGCGCCAAGGTGTCGCTGTGGTTACACGCACTTTTACATGCATGTCATAGTCTGAAGTTTTGGATAGTGATGGTGGAGGCTCCAATGTTTTTTCCATCACACGGCTGTCCAGGAATCTCTCACACTTTTACCACCTGCCAGCAGCATGTGTTGGAAAGATCTGCAGGTTGATACTCAACCTGTTTGACCACATTATGATTGCGCCTTAGCCATGAAATCCTGGAGTGGGACTTGAACCTGAAGCTTCTGGTTCAGAGGGAGGGACACTACCCACTGCACCACAAGGCCTCCTCAACATTGGATTTACGTTATATTATTTTTCCGATACAAACAGCAGTCTTAAACTCACAGCAAGACCTATTCCCCCTATCACCTCCTGTGCTCGCTGACCTAGATTGGTTCCCGTTCAAGAAAGGTCTTGATTTTAAAATTCTCATTCTTGTTTTCAAATCCTTCCATGGCCTTGCCCCTCTCCCTGTGTAATCTTCTGCAGCCCCACAGCCCTCTGAGATATCTGCGCTCCTCGAATTCTGATATCAAGCATTTCCAGTTTTAATCACTCCATCATTGGTGACCGTTCCTTCAGCTGCCTGGGCCTCAACTTCTGGAATTCCCTCCCTAAACCACTCCACTTCTCTCCCCTCCTACAAGACACTCCTTAAAATCCGCCTCTTTGACTAAACTTTCGGTCATACGTCCTAATATCTCATGTGGCTTGGTGTCATATTTTGTTTTATAATACTCCTGTGAAGCACCTTGGGATGTTTTATTCTGTTATAGGCACTACATAAATACAAAGTTATTGCTGTCGTTTGAACCTCTGGGTGTACTGCAGTGGGACGGGCTGTGGCTATCCCCATTGAGCCTTTGCGGCAGCTGTCCCAAGCTTTAGTCCGTCCCTCAGCACCAAGTCCTTGGAAATGTGCCAGTCTGCACCATTCGAACATCTGCAGCTCTTGGCTGGTTTTGGGCAGAGCAAAGAGCATCTTTTACTGAGTCGGTGGTCCGCCAGCAATTATTGCGTCCGTGGGATGAGCCCGTAGAGCACAGAGTCCTCTGTCATGGAGCTGCTCGGGAAGAACCTCAACAAAAACCACCACATCTTTCCTGACCTTCTTTGCAAAGACACTTTTCAGAAGGGAGTGTTCGATGGTCTCTTCTCTACCGGAGCCACCTCAATGTCAGAGTGCAGTGCTGTTGTAGACACAGCTCTCTTTCCCCCCCACATCTCCACTTAGGCGGTGAGCCAAATATCCGTCCATAAAAAGTCTTTGTATGTTGTGACTTCGGCTCCTTAAAAGCAGGAAAGTGGGAAGGTCTCCTTTCAACCTTTCCAGAAACCCAGGTCAACAATACATTGAAGACAATATGAGCAAAATGACAAGATGGTGATGGGATAAGACAAGTCCAGACCTTCAAACGCTGCAGAAAGCAGGAGGACTGAAAGGGGCAGGGAATACTACAGCATAAGGGTAGGAATGTGAGACAGATTGCCCTGGCCTTAATTTCAACAGAGATGAGAATAGTAGTGTTAGAGTTGAGATAGAGTAAGGGAGGAATATTCAGAAGAGAACTGACCATTGTAGCATCTAAATGCAGGATTGACACCCCATCCACCACTTTAAACATTCACTCCCTCCACCACTGACACACAGTGGCAGCAGTGTGTACCATCTACAAGATGCACAGTGTGTACCATCTACAAGATGCACTGCAGCAACTCGCCAAGGCTCCTTCAACAGCACCTTCCAAAGCTGCAACCTCTACCAAGGACAAGGGCAGCAGACACATGGGAACACCACCACCTTGGAAGTTCCCTCCAAGCCACTCACCATCCGGACTTGGAAATATATCACCGTTCCTTTACTGTCACTGGGTCAAAATCCTGGAACTCCCTCCCTAACAGCACTGTGGGTGTACCTATACCACACGGGCTGCAGTGGTTCAAGAAAGCAGCTCACCACCACCTTCTCAAGAGCAACTAGGGATGGCCAATAAATGCTGGCCTTGGCAGCATCACCCACATCACAAGAACGAGTAAAGAAAAGGAAGACAAAAAACGTCTATGGCTGTGAGAGAGGTGGGAGATCAGAGTATCAGCCAAGATTTTATGCTGAAACCTCACAGAGGGATCGAACCCACAACCTCCTAACTCCGAGGTGAGTGCGCCACCCCAGGAGCCACATTGACCGCTTCACATTTATCAACATCCCTCCAACCCCGAGAGCTGTTGGCCTCAATATTGTTCAAATCTCCATGTAGCTCCGTTTACTCTTGTGCCAAACACCTCATTCAATGTGGGGGTGGGCATTGGTGCAATAACACATCTAAATGACAATGCAGCAACACCACCCACCCACACTACACTGTGACGTCAGCTCAGAGCCTATGCTCAAATTCTGTGCTGAATCACTCCACAGAAACACAGGCACACAACTGGCTCACGTAATAGTTGTAACTAGAGCCGTTCCCTTGTCAATTCTGCAGACGCAGCTCACAGCTTCACCCTGAGCAATTTTTAAATCGTCAGGCCTCCGTAATCCCGGAGATTAAAATGCCTGAGACACTCGCCTCACCTCCCCTCCCTCACCCCAGAGCACTCCTGTCCCCAACTTTCACCCGCTCAGGCACCATACATGCTCACAACTAGGGGTATTTGAATAACCAAACATCGAGCACCGAAACGCTGGCAGGTTCCGTTCTCACAAGCCCTAGGTTTCAAGGAGCATCAGAACAGATGGAGGCCATTCGGCCCCTTGAGGCTGTTCCTCCATTGGACTGGACCACAGCTAATCTATTTATCAATACCATTTATCCACCTTGATCCCAGAGTACTTAATGCGCTTGCCTATCAATCTCAGTTTGGATATTTCCAATTGACAATCCAGATTTTCATTGCCGTCTGAACAAATTGCTTCCCCAACTGACTAAAGAACTTTGGAGCATTCCGGGGTCGTGAAAGGCAGCCATTTGGGTGTCGCTGGCAAGGCTGGTATTTATTGCCCATTCCTAATTGCCCTTGAGAAGGTGGCGGTGAGCTGCCTTCTTGAGCCGCTGCAGTCCATGTGGTGTAGGTACACCCACAGTGCTGTTAAGAAGGGAGTTCCAGGATTTTGACCCAGTGACAGTGAAGGAACGTCGATATATTTCCAAGTCAGGATGGTGAGTGGCTTGGAGGGAACTTCTAGGTGCTGGTGTTCCCATCTATCTGGTGCCCTTGTCCTTTTAGGTGGTAGAGGTTGCAGGTTTGGAAGGTGCTGTCGAAGAAGCCTTGGTGAGTTCCTGCAGTGCATCTTGTAGATGGTACACACACTGCTGCTACTGTGCATCAATGGTGGTGAATGAACTTACTTTTCTCTCATGGGATGTGGGTGTCACTGGCAAGGCCAGCATTTATTGCCCATCCCTAATTGCCCTTGAACTGAGTGGCTTGTTCAGCCATTTAAGAGTCAACCACATTGCTGTGGGTCTAGAATCACATGTAGACCAGACCGGGTAAGGACTTTAGTTTTTACAACAATGGCAGTTTCATTACTGAGATTAGCTTCATATTCCAGATTTATCCATAGAATTTTCATTCCACCAGCTGCCGTGGTGGGATTTGAACCCATGTCCCCAGAGCATTAGCCTGGGCCTCTGGCTTAGTAGTCCAGAGAGATACCACTACACCACCCAACTCCCCGGAACGCCAATCAAGCAGGCTGCTTTGTCCAGGATGGAGACGAGCTGCCTGAGCGCTGCTGGAGCTGCACTCATCCAGGCAAGCGGAGAGTATTCCATCAGGGTGGTGGTGGGGGGAGGTTGGGGACTGTGGGTGGGAGGGCGCGAGGTCCTCGCCACAGAATTACCAGCGACTCGCTTGTCTTTGTAGTCACAGTACTTATATGGCTGGCCCAGAGTCACATGTAGGCCAGACAAAGGTAAGGACGACAGATTTCCGAAAGGGGCATTATGGGTTTTAACAACAATCTCGGTAGCTTCATGATCCACCATTACTGAGGTGAGTCTTTTATTCCAGATTTAATAAATTGAATTTAAATTCTCTCAGCGGCAGTGGTGGGATTTGAACTCAAGTCTCCAGGTCATCAGCCCAGGCCTCTGGATTACTCGCCCAGTGACGGTCACTCTGCTACAGTTCCCAATTTAACGCTTTTCACAATCTCGGGATGCCCCAAAGCCTTTCGCAGCTGATGTCATACTTTTTGTTAAGTGGGAAACGCAAGGTAGTTTGTGCACAGCAAGATCCCACAAACAGCTACAGCCAATAAACTGTATACATTTTTAAAATCATGCTCTGTAATGGAGGTGGAGGGACAACTATTAGGCCAGGATGTGGGGTGGGGAGAAGCTCCACGGGTCTCCTTCCAAACCTTTCACATCCACACCAAGGGGGCCTCATTTTAATATCTAATCCGAAAGACAGCATCTCCTACAGTGCTGCGCGCCCTCAATCCCACACACTGGAGTGCCGGCCTAGATTTTTGCGTTGAAGTTGAACCCATGACCTCTGACTCGAGAAGCAAGAATGTTACCCACATAGCCACAGCTGACAGTGGAAATTTCACACACCCTCCTTACTGATTTAAATAGAGCTCACGGCAACATTGCAGGCGATACAATAGTTGAAGTTCAAAGCAAACCACACAGCTGTCGGAAAGAGGACTTGGTCTGGATGATAGCGCTGATCACTCTCAGGAATGTGAAGTTAGCTAATAAATGCACAGGCTGACTCAGCACACCCTTATAAAGCCTTGAGCAGGTCAACCCTTCCACCACCAGAGTGTGAACCGTCACAGAAATATGAACTTTTACAGCCTTGGACACGTTTCAAACCAGCAGGAGCAGAAATTATATCAGGTCAACAGCAGAGAAACTGGCCAATTGGCCCCAATGGTCCGTGTCAGCAATTACGCTCCACACGAACTTTCTCCAACACCCTCCCACTTCCCCACCACCACTATCCGCCCACACCCCCACCTCAACCACCATCCGCCCGCACCCCCCCCTCAACCACCATCCGCCCGCAACCCCCCCTCAACCACCGCCCGCGCCCCCCACTCAACCACCGCCCCCCCCCAACCACCACCAACGCAAACGCTCCCCCCACCCAACCTTAACCACAACCACCACTACCAACCCCGCTCCAGTACCACCCCCATTTCATCTCATGCATCAGCATAACCTTCTCTCTCTTTACATACAAACATACAAATTTGGAGAAGTAAGCTATTTGACCCCTCGAGTCTGCTCCACCATATGCATGGCTGCTCTGATCGTAGCCTCAACTCCACATTCCCTCCTACCCTCCAAGATCCTTTCGCTCCCTTGCCAGTCAAGAATCTACCTACCTCTGCCTTAAAAGTATTCAATGACCCCGCCCCCACTGGTCTCTGGGGAAGAGGCTTCCAAAGGTTCATAACATTGAGAGAAAACATTTCTCCACATCTCCATCTTAAATGGGAGACCCCTTATTTTTAAACTGTGCCCCCTCGTTCTAGCCTCTCCCACATGGGGGGGAAACATCCTCACAACATCCACCCTGTCAAGTCCCCTCACGATCAGATATGTTTCTTCCTCTCACGTGATTATACTTCTTCTCCGTAAATGTACCTATGCCATTTGCTTCAACCTACGTTTGCAACTTGACATTCTCACCGCTCTCTGACAATGTTTTCCCTTGCTAGGGTTGGCGACAGTTGGTGAGTGGACAGGATGAATGAAGACGGAGCAGTTTATAAGGATGAGAGAGAGAGGGGGGGGGGGGGGAAACAGTTAAAAGAGGGTCAAGTAAGCCCCGTGTACCAACAGTCTGAACACTCGTGTCTCAGATCCAGTTTATGTTCAAGAAATTTCCCTACACCAGATGTTACGCCTGAAACCCTGAGCCAATGTTAAATCTCTCCAAAACTCTCCCAATCCGCTCTCTAATCCCCGCCCCGTTACTCAGTCTAGAGTTCCTCGAACTGGAGCCCAGATTGTGTGACTGACACTCCCTAATGTTGAGACCTTCTGGGGAAGGAGGCAGGAATGAGAGAGCCAGTCTAGACTCGATGGGCCGAATGGCCCCCTTCTGTACTGTAAAGATACTATGATACTGTGAAAACAGGGCCACCAACTGTCAGTCACAAGTAGCTGTACCACAGGAAACGAGATAATGCGTTCATTTTTTTAAAAAATAAAAAGTGTTATTGGGAAATCAGCAAGATTTAGGGACCAACCTGTGTTAAAAGGGTTAAATTGTGAAGACGGGTTATGTAGACAACACTTGTATTCCATTGAGTTTAGAAGATTAAGGCATGATTTAAATGCACTGGGTACGATGATTAAAGGATTCAATAGGGTAAAGAGAGAGAAATATTTCCTCTGGAAAGGGGGAGTCCAGTACATGGGGGCATAATCTTAAAATTAGAGCCAGGCTCTGCGGGGTAATGCCAGGAAGCATTTATTGACATAAAGGGGTGCAGAAATATGGAACTCTCTTCCCCCAAAATATTGCTGAGGCTGGGGCATCACTTGAAAATTTCAAAACTGCAATTGATGGACTTTCGTTGGCCATGGATACGTAACCAAGGCGAATAAATAGGTTTAAGGTACAAATCAGGCATGATTGAATTGGATGGCAGGACAGGCTCGAGGGACCGAATGGCCTCCTTCAGTTCCTCTGCTCTAACCCTGGCTGGGATGAAACCGTACGCTTGGCCTTCTTGAGCCACTGCAGTCCCTGCGGTGCAGATACATCCGCAATGCTGGTAAGGAGGGAATTCCGGGGTTTTGGGCCCAGCGACAGTGAAGGATGGAAGGCGAATGATAGTTTCAAGTCAGGGTGAGCGAGTTGATGGGGAACTTGCAGGCGGTGGTGTCTCCACCCGTCAGCTGCCCTTAACTTTCTGGCTGGCAGGTTACTTCTTCTGAAGAAGCGCAGTTAGGGTTACGACGACCAATGGCTGATGAGGCAGGGGAACCGCACGTCGCATTTTGGACTGTTCAATCGGGCCATCAGAGCTGGTGGAGTCACATGCCACTTGGGAATGCCCAGTAAGTTCGCAAGACAAGGTGAGTTTTGGGGTGGGGGTGGGGGTGGGAGTGGGGAGGGGGTTGGGTCAGCAAATGCTTGTCTGCCGTTCACTGGCATTTGTCACAAGATGATGCCGAGGTGTTTCATGTTTAAGGTTAAGAAGATCTATGCTGACAGAAAAAGCCAAGGGAAAGTATCCCTAGCGCATACAGGACCACATCTGTACATCACATTTAGTTACACTTAAAGGCTTAGCCTAGCCCTCATCATTTCTGGTCAAGATTTGGCCCTGCTTACTAGCCTCCCAAACTCCAACTAGTCCAAAATATTTCTGTCTACGCTACCCACATTAATCCCACTCCCCACCCCTCTCCACCTCTTTCCTTGCTCACCTACCCTGTCCCCAAACCATCGAATCTAGAGCCTCCGCTCTCCTTTATAGATCTTTTTGTGGCCTCCCTCTCCAGTCCTGAGCCTTCATAGGACATTACAGTAAATGAAGGAGGCCAATCAGCCCATCAAGCCTGTGCCAGCTCCCTGGCAGAGCTATCCAATTGGCCCCAATAGCAGCCCCCCTGCTCTTTCCCCACAGCCCTGCACGTTTTCCTTTTCCAAGTGTTTATCCAATTCCTTTTTGAAAGTTACTATTGGATCTGCTTCCACCGCCCATTCAGGCAGCACATTCACAACAAACTGCTTACTGCGTTAAAAAAAAAAATCTAATTTTCATCATTCCTCTTTTTGTTTTGCCTGTTCTCTGAAACCTGTGACCTGGATTCTCCAGCTGCCAGTCGGAGAAGATTGTGCTGAGGGAGAGATCTCTGGTCGTGATAAACCTGGAGGGGAAGGGCGTGCCAAGGCCAAGACTCACTCCTCCAGGGCCGGTCTCCAGTTCCCTGTCGGCCATATCCACCGGCTGCTGCGCGAGGGTCACTGCCGAGCGTGTTAGGACCAGAGACCCCCACCCCCCGTCTACCTGGCCACCGGCCTCGAGTATCTGACGGCCGAGACCCTCGAGCTGGCCGGCAACACGACCCAGGACAACCAGAAGACCCGCACCATCCCCCCCCCACCCCTCCCGCCGTCCGCAGCGACGAGGAGCTCAACGAGCTGCTGGGAGGGGTCGCCATAGCCCAGGGTGGGGTCCTGCCCCAACATCCAGGCTGTGCTGCTGCCCAAGAAAACCGGCCCACCCCCAGCAAGGTTTACGCCTGAAGGGGCGAGATCTGGAAAAGATACATCTGTGTCCTCTGGTTACCGACCCTCCTTCCCATGGGAACAAGTTCCCTCTATCTAACTTATGATTCGTTGTTTTGAATACCACTATTCAACCTTCCCTTAACTTTCTCTGCTCCAAGGAGAGCAATCCGAGCGTTGCTGGTCTATCGAGATAACTGAAGTGTCTCGCCCTTGGCATTATTCCAGTAAATCTCCTTTGCACACTCTTCACACCTTCACTGAAGAGCGGTGCCCAGAATTGAACACAGCTGAGGCATAACCAGGGATTTATAAAAGGTCTATCACAGGGACCTCGTTTTTCTACTGGATGCCAAGAATCCAATATGCTTTTTTTAAAAAGAATATATATAAAACAGCCTTCTTGACCTGTGCCTTCCACACCCTCTTCTCCCCCTGATCATTGTTAGGGCCTTTAGCCTATGACCGCCTAGATTTTGCAACTCTGCACTTAACCCTCCGCACGTCTACTGGCCTCTGCCGCCAAAGAGGCTCCTCAAAACCCATCTCTTTGGCGTAGCCTCTCTCCCTCTGTTAAAAGGCAAGTTCTTGTCGATAATGAGCACCGGGATGAGGAAACTGAACCTATTTATTCTGCTCAAGCATGCAGAGTTCCTGGTACAGGAGTGCCATCAGCTAGGCAAACAGAGGGAGCCAGGGACCTTGAGCGTCGCCACAGATTAGGCTGGCATTTTCTCAGAAGCAGGAGTGCTGCTCTGTTAGAGCGGGCCACTGTTTCGCACAATCACAGAACGGGTTGCAACACAGGAGGCAGCCACTTGGCCCATCGTGTCTGGGCTAGCACTCTCCGAGAGTGACTCAGCTAGTCCCACTCCCCTGCCTTTTACCTGTGGCCCTGAAAGTTTTTTCCCCCCCTCTTCAGAAAACAATCACAAAATCTCTCAGTGCAGAAGAGGCCCTTCGGCCCATCGAGTCTGCGCCGACATGCGAGAAACACCTGACCTACCTCCCTAATTCCATTTACCAGCACTTGGCCCATAGCCTTGAATGTTATGACGTGCCAAGTGCTCATCCAGGTACTTTTTAAAGGATGTGAGGCAACCCGCCTCCACCACCCTCCCAGGCAGTACATTCCAGACTGTCACCATCCTCTGGGTAAAAAAGTTTTTCCTCACATCCCCCCTAAACCTCCTGCCCCTCACCTTGAACTTATGCCCCCTCGTGACTGACCCTTCAACTAAGGGGAACAGCTGCTCCCTATCCACCCTGTCCATGCTCCTCATAATCTTGTACACCTCGATCAGGTCACCCCTCATTCTTCTCTGCTCCAACGAAAACAACCCAAGTCTATCCAACTTCTCTTCATAACTTAAATGTTTCATCCCAGGCAACATCCTGGTGAATCTCCTCTGCACCCTCTCCAGTGCAATCACATCCTTCCTATAATGTGGCGACCAGAACT
Source organism: Cetorhinus maximus (assembly GCF_964194155.1). Taxonomy (NCBI): domain Eukaryota; kingdom Metazoa; phylum Chordata; class Chondrichthyes; order Lamniformes; family Cetorhinidae; genus Cetorhinus; species Cetorhinus maximus. The sequence goes on along the minus strand of NC_135910.1, from coordinate 14,787,142 downwards.
GCACACAGTACTCCAGCTGTGGCCTCATCAAGGTTCTATACAACTCCAACATGACCCTCCTACTTTTGTAATCTGTGCCTCGATTGATAAAGGCAAGTGTCCCATATGCCTTTTTCACCACCCCACTAACATGCCCCTCTGCCTTCAGAGATCTATGGACATACATGCCAAGGTCCCTTTGTTCCTCAGAACTTCCTAGTGTCATGCTGTTCATTGAATACTTCCGTGTCAAATTACTCCTTCCAAAGTGTATCACCTCACACTTTTCAGGGTTAAATTCCATCTGCCACTTATCTGCCCATTTGACCATCCCGTCTATATCTTCCTGTAGCCCAAGACACTCAACCTCACTGTTAGCCACTCGGCCAATCTTTGTGTCATCCGCAAACTTACTAATCCTACCCCCCACATAGTTATCTATGTCGTTAACATAAATGACAAATAATAGGGGACCGAGCACAGATCCCTGTGGTACGCCACTGGACACTGGCTTCCAGTCACTAAAGCATCCTTCTGTCATCACCCTCTGTCTCCTACAACTAAGCCAATTTTGAATCCACCTTATCAAATTACCCTGTATCCCATGTGCATTTGCCTTCTTTATAAGTCTCCCATGTGGGACCTTGTCAAAGGCTTTGCTGAAATCCATATAAACTACCCTCATCTAGTCACCCAGTCACCCCATCAAAAAATTCAATCAAATTTGTTAGGCATGACTCCCCTCTGACAAAGCCATGCTGACTATCCCTGATCAAACCTTGCCTCTCCAAGTGGAGATAGATACTCTCCTTCAGAACTTTCTCCAATAGTTTCCCTACCACTGACGTGAGACTCTCTGGCCTGTAGTTCCCTGGCTTATCTCTACAACCCTTCTTAATTAGTGGAACCACATTAGCTGTTCTCCAGTCCTCTGGCACCTCTCCCGTAGCCAGAGAGGAATTCAAAATTTGGGTCAGAGCCCCTGCGATCTCCTCCCTTGCCTCTCTCATTTGGGACACAAATCATCTGGACCTGGAGATTTGTCCACTTTTAAGCCTGCCAACAACTCCAATACCTTGTCATTCCCTATATCAATTTGCTTAAGAACCTCGCAGTCTCTCCCCCCCCCCCCCCCCCACCCCCGAGTTCGATACCGTCATCCTCATTCTCTTGGGTGAAGATGGATGTGAAGTATTCATTCAACACTCTAGCGATGTCCTCTGGCTCCACCCATAGATTGCCCCCTTGGTCCCTTATGGGCCCTACTCTTTCCCTGGTTATCCTCTTCCCATTGATATATTTATAGAATATCTTGGGATTTTCCCTACTTTTACCAGCCAGAGCTTTCTCATATCCCCTATTTGCTCTCCTAATTGCTTTCTTAAGCTCCACCCTGCACTTTCTGTACTCCACTAATGCCTCTGCTGATTTGCTTCCCTTGTACCTGCTAAAAGCCTCTCTTTTCCTTCTCATCGTATCCTGAATATCTCTAGTCATCCATGGTTCTCTGGGCTTGTTACTCCTTCCTATCACCCTAGAGGGAACATGTTGACCCTGTACCCTCCCCATTTCCTTTTTGAATGCCCCCCACTGTTCCTCTGTAGATATCCCCACAAGTAACTGTTCCCAGTCTACCTTAGCCAGATCCTGCCTTATTTTACTAAAATCCACTCTCCTCCAGTCCAAAACATTTTTTTGCAACTTGTCGATTTCTTTGTCCATAACAAACTTAAACTGTACCATGTTGTGGTCGCTATCACTAAAATGCTCACCCACCACCACCTCAGCCACCTGTCCGGCTTCATTCCCCAGAATTAGGTCCAGCACTGCGCCGTTCCTTGTTGGACCCTCTACATATTGACCTAAAAAGTTCTCCTGTACACGTTTCAAGAAATCCACTCCATCCAAGCCGTTAACACTATGTCTATCCCAATTAATGTTGGGAAAGTTGAAATCACCTAATATAGTTACCTTGTTATTGTTTTTACTGACCTCCACAAATTGTGCACATATTTGCTCCCCAATTTCCTGCTGACTATCTGGGGATCTATAATAATCACCTAACAATGTGGCTGCCCCTTTTTTATTCCTAAGCTCTACCCACAAAGCTTCATTCAATGCCTCCTCCAAGATATCATCTCTCCTTACTGCAGTAACTGACTCCTTAACTAATAATGCAATGCCTCCTCCTCTTTTACCCCCTCCCTCCCCTGAAGATTCTATATCCCGGAATGTTGAGCTGCCAATCCTGCCCTTCCCTCAACCACGTCTCAGTGATTGCTACTATATCACAATTCCACATGTCAATCCGTTAACTCATCCGTTTTACCTGTAATGCTCCTGATATTAAAGTAGAGGCCAACCAGCCTTGCCTTACTCCCTTGAAGCTTAATGCAGCTGTATTCCCTCTGACTTGATTGTTTTACTGTATTATGATGTGTCCCTATTCTGCTAACATTCTGTGACCCCCTCCCCCTGCCGAATTAGTTTAAACTCCTCCCAACAGCACTAGCAAACCCGCCTGCAAGGATGTTAGCCCTGCTCTGGTTCAGATGTAGACCGTCCCACTTGTACAGGTCCCACCTTCCCCAGAAATGGTCCCAGCGATCCAGGAATCTAAAACCCTCCTTCCTGCACCAACTCTTAAGCCACGTATTCATCTGCGCTATTCTCCTATTTCTGAGCTCGTTAGCACGTGGCACTCGGAGTAATCCAGAGATTACAACCCGAGAGGTCTTGCTTTTTAGCCTACTGCCTAACTCCCTGAATTCTTGATGCAAGACCTCGTCCCTCTTTCTACCAATGTCATTGGTGCCAACATGTACCATGACCTCTGCTTTAGCGCCCTCCCCCTTCAGGATGCCCTGCAGCCATTCAGTGACATCCCGGACCCTGGCACCAGGGAGGCACCCTGGAGCCACGCTGACAGCCACAGTTGCGCCTATCTGTTCCCCTGACTATAGAATCCCCTATTACTATTGCTCTTCCTCCTCTCCTGTACAGACAGGCCGCTTGTGGTGCCAGAAGCTTTCCAAATACCTTTCGGAAAGCATGATTGTACCTGCCTTCACCACACGCTCAGGCAGCGCATTCCAGATCCTAACCACTCGCTGCATTAAAAAAAACTTCTCATGTTACCTTTGGTTCTTTTGCCAGCAACCTTAAATCAATATCCTTTGTTGGTGCTTAACCCTTCCGATAATGGGAAGGGTTTCTCCCCATCTACCATGTCCAAACACCTCACGATTTTGAAAATCTATCAACTCTCCTCTCAACCTTCTCTTCTCTAAGGAGAATAATCCCAGCTTCTCCAATCTATCCATGGGTAACTGAAGTGCCCCATCCATGGAACCATTCTCATGAACCTTTTCTGCACCCTCTCTAAAACCTTCACATCCTTCCTAAGGTGCGGTGCCCAGAATTGGACACAATCCCCCAGTTCAGACTGAACCAGTGTTTTGTAAAGGTTCACCATAACCTCCTTGCTTTGTACTCCAGCCATAGAGGGATTGCAGCGAAGATTCACCAGGCTGATCCCTGGGATGGCAGGATTCTCCTATGAGGAGAGATTGGGCTGACTAGATCTGTATTAATTGGAGTTTAGAAGAATGAGAGGGGATCTCATTGAAACATATATAATTCTGACAGGGATGGACAGACTGGATGCAGGGATGATGTTTCCTCTGGCAGGTGGGGGTCTACAATAAGGGTCACAGTCTCAGGATACGAGGTAGACCATTCAGGACTGAGATGAGGAGAAACCTGTGGAATTCTTTACTACAGAAGGCTGTGGAGGGCAAATCACTGAATATATTTAAAGGAAGAAATAGATACATTTCTAGGCTCTAAAGGCATCGAAGGGTATGGGGAGAGAGTGGGAGTATGGCACTGGGATAGAGGATCAGTCATGATCATATTGAATGGCGGAGCAGACTCAAAGGGCCAAATGATCTACTCCAGCTCCTATTTTCCATGTTTCTATGTTTATGCAGTGTTCAAAGAACAAGGGAGCTCCTGTGCTGTCCTGGCCCTGATTCTTATTCCCAGCACCGTCTAAGGCAGACATCAGAAATAGGAGCAGGGATGGACCTCGAGACTACTCCGCCACTCAGTGCAATCATGGCTGATCTTGTGCCTCAACTCCACTTCCCTGCCCGCTTCCCATATCCCTCAACTCCCTGAGAAGCCAAAAACCTATTGATCTCAGCCTTAAATATATTCAATGATGGAGTGTCCACAACCTTGTGGGGTAGGGAATTTAAAAAATTCACAACCCTCTGAGTGAAGAAATTCCTCCTCATCTCAGTCCAAAATGAAAGGCCTCTTATCCAGAGACTGTGCCCCTGTGTTCTAGATTCCCCAGCCAGGGAAACAACCACTCAGTATCTACCCTGTCAAGCCCCTTCATAAATCTTGTATGTTTCATTGAGATCACCTCTCATTCTTCTAAACTGCAGAGAATATAGATCCAATTTACTCAGCCTCTCATCATAGGGCAACATCCCTCATCCCAGGGACCAATCTAGTGCGGCTTTGCTGTACCTCCTCTGTCGCTTAGCATGGAAGTATGAATTCAGAAAATGCCGGGAAGTGAGGCATTCCTTTAGTAATTTAGTCAATGTAAGATTCTGAAGTACGGGTGACGGTGGAAAGAAATGTCAAGCTGTTGTAAAAGTTTAGGCCAGGAAGTATTCTGACCTTTGGCTGACTGGAAGCTTTGGAGAAGCATTGTTGTCTGCTAAGCTCTACAGTAAGACAATGGCAAAGATAAAGAACTGTGCTATATTAACAATGTTAGCTAAAGGGTCTCCTGCTTAATAAACAAAGCCGTCATGCGTGAGTGCCATGTTTGTTCACATACAGTAATGGACAATAATAAAATAATAACAAACTAACCAGGTTGGCTTCACCCTACTCGAGGGTAAACTGATCAGTTACCTAATACGGCACAAGGCTAGACCCAAAAAGGGTATAAGGAGGAGAGTGTTGTGACCCTCAACACACAACCAAGAGAAGAGAAGATAGACCATGGTCAACCAAGAACTCAGCAGCAAAAACAGAGCAGGAGACAGTGCCCCAATCAACTGGAGAGGCCGGAGCCAGTGTTTGTAAGAACAGATTGTAACTACTGCCTTGCTAAGTACCATTTTGTTATACTACTTGTGCTTCTGCTTAATAAACTTGCTACCGTTTATACCAAATGCCTCCTACCCAGAGCGGTCAGTGACAATAATAAAATAATAACAAACTAACCAGGTTGGCTAAGATGAGGCTTCACCCTACTTGAGGTAACTAAAGGTCCCAAACATTGACTTGAACGCCTCCAATGCAAGTATATCCTAAACATGGAGACCAAAATTGCACACAGTATTCCAGGCGTAGTCTCACCCAAAGTCCTGACAATAAAAGCCAACATGCCATTTGCCCTCCTGTTTACTTGCTGCCTCTGACGGCAAACATGTTACACTCCAATGTCCCACTCTGGGTGCACACGAAATGGCTGCTACATAAAAGCAATGGTTTCACTTCAAATGAATTAATTTGGTGTGAAGTACTTCGTGTACACACCTTAAACCCGGGGATGCCTTCTCTCTTCAAGTCATTGCATCATTTATTTGCCGCCTTCTTGTAACCAAACTCGAGCTGCCGATCTCCACCCGCGGTGGACTATTGGACTGTGGGGGAGCCAAATGCTGTTTCCCCTGCCACAAGAAATCAAATACTGTTTGAGATCAGTGAACCCTCTGGGCAATTATATTGAGGGGTGGATGGGGGGAGGGAGGGGGGGATGAAACCAGGACCTATTTTATGCTGTATTCTTCAGTACCACACCTGACAGTGTAGACATGGAGGAAGAAGTGAGGGCGGGGGGGGTAGTGGTGCTCAGAGGGCACAACAGGGCATGAATAAATAAATATTCCTTCAGGCCCGTGCATCTGAAAATTCTGTTTGGTCAGAGGATGATGTGCACGCGAAAATATTTGGCTGAACTCAACATCCAGTTCACGTGAGCCCAACTCATCATTCTGCAACTGGCTGACTCAACGAACCAGGATTTTCTGCAGAACTGCATTATTTGGGATGATTCACACATTAGGCAAATTTCTGGCCCTTTGTTCTTCCAGTGACGTTATCACTACCCCGGCACCCCACCCCACCCCTCCTCCTGCTCCCACACAAAGGCTTTGGATGCCCAGAGTGCCAATTGAAATTTTCAGGACTAAAATGGCAATTTTTTTTTTTTTTTTTTCAAATGAGGTAAGGCCGTCAAGACATAAGGATCGAAGGCTGGTAAACAGGTTGAGCTACAGATCGGCCAAGGTCTACCTAAATGGTGGAACAGCCCTCAAGGGGGCTGAATGGTCTCCTCCAGTAAGGTACCTGCCAACCTCCAACAAACCTCCGAAGTGAACCATACTTTGTTTGACCACCTGGACACTTCACTGCAAGAGGGAAGCTATGGATAAACATATTCAAGTCTGTCTGCGATAAACTGTGGAACTTGGAAGAATGACAGGTAATTTCATGGAAACATTTAAAATCTTCAGAGAGCTCGACATGGTAGATGCTAAGAGGACGTTTCCCCCTCCCCACCTGTCTAGAACACAGGAACAGTCTCAGGAAAAGGGGTCGGCCATTTTGGACTGAGATGAAGAGACATTTTTTCACTCAGAGGGTTGTGAATCTTAAGAATTCTCTACCCCAGGGTGGCTGTGGATTCTCAGTCATTGAGTTTATTCAAAGTTGAGATTGATAAGGTTTTTGGACACCAAGGAAATGAGGGACATGGGGTTAGGACAGGAAAGTAGACTGAGGTCAAAGGTCAGCCACAATCTTATTAAATAGCGGAGCACTTCTTACACAAGCTAGTTCATTCTAGCACCCATGATGTTTAAAAGAAAAATTACCCCAAGTAGCTTTACAGATAGAATTAGACATGGGAATGGAGAGTTGACCAAAACCTTGGTTGAAAAGTCTGGCCTTGAGAAAGTTTTTAAAAAGCGGAGAAAGTTGGAAGTGTGCGGGATTGAACATCACAAGAGTATTACGTCGTATTTACAGCCCACAAGCAGGCCATTCAGCCCAACAGGTTCATGCTGGTGTTTATGCTCCACACGAGCCTCCTCACACACTCTCATCATCTCACCCTATCAGCGTATCCTTCTATTCTTTTCTCCCTCACGCATTTATCCAACTTCCCCTTAAATGCATCTATGCTACTCACCTCAACCACTCTGCAGAACTGCAGAATGGAAACAGCACAGGAGATGACCATTGAGCCTGTGCTGGCCCCTTCTGCAAGAGCAATTTAACCAGCCCCACTTTTCCATCGTTTCCTCACAGCTTTGCAAATTCTCTCTCTTCGGATAATTATCCAATTCTCTTCTGAAAGCCAAGATTGAATCTTGGGCTTTGGGGGGTGGGGTGGCTGAGGGGTTGGTGGGTCAGACCTTTGGGTGGGGGTCAGGTCGTTGGATCTGGCCTTGGTGTGGGGGGGAGGGGGGTGGTGTTGTCAGTTTGGATCAGGTTGGCCCTTGGTCGGGTGGGTGGGTGGGGGGTGTTGTTGGCTAAGGTTACGGGGTGGGTCAGGTCCCACTTAGGTGGGGGGGTGGTAGGAGTGAGAGTAATTGTGAGGGGAGCGGGGAGGGGCGGATGAGAGCCAGGTCTGGCAGGGGGAGGGTGGGAGAAAAAGTCCCCATGTGGGCGAGGGGAATCCTGTGAGTCGGGGAATTCCCACCAAGGGAGGGAGGGGGGGGGGGGGGGGGGGGTGTAGTCCCTTGAGGTGTGGGGGTGTGGGACTCCCTTTGGGGGATGGATGGTAGTCAGAGGTGTGGGGGGTGGGTGGAGAAACCGCCCGGGGGTTCAGAGGGGTAGTTAGTGTGGTTTTGTGCAATAGTTATCCAGAAGTTAGTAGTGGTTTTAATTCTTCTAACTTTTTCTGGTGTAACTATTGGTGTAACCTGGTTGGATCCATCCAAAGTTCGCATTTTTGGATGATTCCCAGTGCAGGGTAATTGCCATTCGGAAGTTTGCATTTCCCAGGCAATTGCCATGCAAACCTTACTTGGGAACATCTGGGAAGGGTTCCCCAGCGCACCTTTGGGCCACCCCGGAAGTTCCTGCTCAATGGTTTCCCTCATATCACCTTGGGTTCTTTTCCTTTAAACCTGTCCCCTCTGGTTCTTCATCACTCCGCATTCTCACTACACTTTTTTCTCTGCTTTTTTTTTAAACAGGATTTATGAGTGATCATCCTATATTTATTGCCCCCAGTTTCTGGTTTCCCTCACAAGTAGGAACATTTACTCAGTCAAACCCTCAGGTTACCCCCATTGGGCTCTCCCTTTGACGAACTTAATGGCAGGAAGAGGCCACTCAGCCCCTCGAGCCTGCTCCGCCATTCAATAGGTTCATGGCTGATCTGCTCGTGGTCTCAACTCCACCTTCCTGCCCGTTCCACATAACCCTTGACTCCCTCGTCAATCAAAAATCTGTCTAACTCAGCTTTGAATACATTCAATGACTCTGCCTGCATAGCTCTCTGGGGTAGAGAATTCCACAGATTCACAACCCCCTAGAAAAATTTTCTCCTTATCTCCATTTTAAATGTGAGGCCCCTTATTCTGAAGCTGTACCCCCCGGCTCTAGATTCCCCCATGAGGGGAAACATCCTCTCAGCATCTACCCTGTCAAGCCCCCTCAGAATGTTTCAATAAAGATCACCTCTCATTCTTCTAAACTCCAAATGAGCATGGGCCTAACCTTTCCTCATAAGAAAACCCCTTCATCCCAAGAATTAACCAAGTGAAACTTCTTTGAACTGCCTCCAATACAAGTATATCCCTCCTTAAAAAAGAGGAGACCAAAACTGTGCACAGAAAAACAGAGAAAACTGTGCACAGAAAAACCCGGCCTGTTTAGTTTTTCAGGCTCGGTCCACTGATTACGGAGAGGCAGGGGAGGAGGGCAGAAAAATGACAAAGAACTGAAGGGTATGGAGCCGTGGTGCAAAGCTGGGACCAAGTTTCAGAGACAGGAAGGGGGTGGAGACCATCGAGGGATGAAAGCGAGGAATTTAAAATTCTTGTGCTGAGGGATTTGGAGTGAACACGGGGTGGGAAGGATAGGATCGATGAGAGGAACTCAGTCCAAAACATAACCAAAATCCAGTCACCTCAATTACATGGGTTTATGGTGGGCAGAGGATTAACTGACTCAATAAAAAGCCTAGAGCAGGGGTCCGCTCCTAATTTTTTTTTAAGCAGGAACCCCCCCCCTCGTATTTAAATCCAAATGGTCACTTCGCTTCCCTTAATAACGCGGCTCAAACTCTGAAGCGGAATTCTAGACTTGAGGCAGGAAATCAGAACAAGTCTCGCCACATTTGATCTAACACAGCTGTGATTTCAGACAAGAGTGCAATCATAAATCCCCAGAGCTAACTATTCCTACGAGACAGCACCCAACGGTTGGAAAACCATTAAAATGTTGAAGGATTTCCCAAAGAAAACTCTCACTGTTGCACAAGGGGAAGCTGCAATAAAATCATTATGCGTCATCACCATTAATTGAGATACCTGAATGTTAACACCCTAGCACTGCTACTATACAAAGATAAAGGCAAAATACTGAGGATGCATGGAATCTGAAACAAAACAAAAATCCTCAGTAGGTCTG